>NC_048590.1:6778278-6955778 GCF_013265735.2 Oncorhynchus mykiss | reverse complement strand
GCGAAGACCAAAATGAGTTTGACACCCCTGATCTAAAACCATTCATTATAATCCCAAATGAAAGTCCTTCATCCTTGGAAGTTGTTCTGTAATTGCTACATTGTTAACTGTGGCTTTCAAAGTGAAGGAGAGGAAAACCTCAAAAAGAGAGACAGATGAGTAAAAAGGAGGAGTGCAGACGAAGAGAGACGACACAGTAGAGGAGGTGAAGAGTGGACAGAGAGAGAGAGAAGGAGAGACAGAACTAGAGATGACACAGTAGAGGAGGTGAAGAGTGGACAGAGAGAGAGAGAAGGAGAGACAGAACTAGAGATGACACAGTAGAGGAGGTGAAGAGTGGACAGAGAGAGAGAGAAGGAGAGACAGAACTAGAGATGACACAGTAGAGGAGGTGAAGAGTGGACAGAGAGAGAGAGAAGGAGAGACAGAACTAGAGATGACACAGTAGAGGAGGTGAAGAGTGGACAGAGAGAGAGAGAAGGAGAGACAGAACTAGAGATGACACAGTAGAGGAGGTGAAGAGTGGACAGAGAGAGAGAGAAGGAGACAGAACTAGAGACAGAACTAGACATAGAGACAGAACTAGACATAGAGACAGAACTAGAGATAGAGACAGAACTAGACATAGAGACAGAACTAGAGACAGAACTAGACATAGAGACAGAACTAGACATAGAGACAGAACTAGACATAGAGACAGAACTAGAGATAGAGACAGAACTAGACATAGAGACAGAACTAGAGACAGAACTAGACATAGAGACAGAACTAGAGACAGAACTAGACATAGAGACAGAACTAGACAGAGACAGAACTAGACATAGAGACAGAACTAGACATAGAGACAGAACTAGAGACAGAACTAGACATAGAGACAGAACTAGAGACAGAACTAGACATAGAGACAGAACTAGAGACAGAACTAGACATAGAGACATAACTAGAGACAGAACTAGACATAGAGACAGAACTAGAGACAGAACTAGACATAGAGACAGAACTAGAGACAGAACTAGACATAGAGACAGAACTAGAGACAGAACTAGGTATAGAGACAGAACTAGAGACAGAACTAGACATAGAGACAGAACTAGAGACAGAACTAGACATAGAGACAGAACTAGACATAGAGACAGAACTAGACATAGAGACAGAACTAGACATAGAGACAGAACTAGAGACAGAACTAGACATAGAGACAGAACTAGAGACAGAACTAGACATAGAGACAGAACTAGACATAGAGACAGAACTAGACATAGAGACAGAACTAGAGACAGAACTAGACATAGAGACAGAACTAGATATAGAGACAGAACTAGATATAGAGACAGAACTAGACATAGAGACAGAACTAGACATAGAGACAGAACTAGATATAGAGACAGAACTAGACATAGAGACAGAACTAGAGACAGAACTAGACATAGAGACAGAACTAGACATAGAGACAGAACTAGACATAGAGACAGAACTAGACATAGAGACAGAACTAGACATAGAGACAGAACTAGAGACAGAACTAGACATAGAGACAGAACTAGAGACAGAACTAGACATAGAGACAGAACTAGACATAGAGACAGAACTAGAGACAGAACTAGACATAGAGACAGAACTAGACATAGAGACAGAACTAGACATAGAGACAGAACTAGACATAGAGACAGAACTAGACATAGAGACAGAACTAGACATAGAGAGAACTAGACATAGAGACAGAACTAGAGACATAGAGACAGAACTAGAGACATAACTAGATATAGAGACAGAACTAGACATAGAGACAGAACTAGAGACAGAACTAGACATAGAGACAGAACTAGACATAGAGACAGAACTAGAGACATAACTAGACATAGAGACAGAACTAGACATAGAGACAGAACTAGAGACAGAACTAGACAGAGACAGAACTAGACATAGAGACAGAACTAGAGACATAGAGACAGAACTAGAGACATAGAGACAGAACTAGACATAGAGACAGAACTAGACAGAGACAGAACTAGAGACATAACTAAACAGAGACAGAACTAGACATAGAGACAGAACTAGAGACAGAACTAGAGATAGAACTAGACATAGAGACAGAACTAGACAGAGACAGAACTAGAGACAGAACTAGACATAGAGATAGAACTAGATATAGAGCGAGCCAAAGAGAAAGATAGCCGGAGAGAGAGGGTCAGATAATGAGGGCCAGAGAGAGAGGGCCAGAGAAAGAGAGGTAGAGGGGGAAACAGAGATTGAGGTAGAGACACTGAGAAAGGGGCAGCGTATCAGGGAGAGGTATAGTGAAAGAAAGAGAGTTCATAGATTTACCTGAGTGGCGGGGGGAGTGGAGGTCAGAACCCCCCCAGTGTGAGTGACCCGACCGGGTGTCCGACCCCACACCGCCCCAGTCCCCGCGGCTGACTGCATGCACGGGCACACACAGCACAGGCACAGGCAGGGAGGGACGGACGGAGTGGGCAGGTAGGTAAGGAGACAGCAGAGCAACCACAGTGAAGGAGGAAAAACACGGAGACAACAAGCCATGAAAGAAGAGAGGAAGAAAGGAAGGATGTAAGGAAGGATGTAAGGATGTAAGGAGCAGGCAGAGAAAGGAAGAGGGAGAGAGCAGGGAGGAGGTAGAGGGAGGCCGTGTAGAACCAATGAGAGAGGAGGGAGGCGGTGGAGGGAGGCCGTGTGGAACCAATGAGAGAGGAGAAAAAAAGGACGTGTCAGACTGAGAAAAGGCGTAGTAAGATGGCCTAGTCGGCAGCCATTTTGGGGTGTACCTGTGCTACGCCTATCGTCAGTGGGGTCTACTTTGATGGAGTCAGGGGCGTAGGGGCCCTGCTCGGCCGTGTTCGTGTCGGCAGAGCTATCCAGGCTGCCGTGACTCACAGCGTCCAGGTCGCTGCCATCTGCTCCAAAGACAACAAGGCATTAAGAGAAACTTGGACACCATTTTGGCTCCTCAAAAACAAGGTGTTAAAACCTGTTGTGACAGTATTTTCATAATTTAAAAAAAAAAAAAAAAACGTTCCCGTAGTAAACGGGAAATTTTGTCAGGACCAGATGCTAGAATATGCATGTAATTGACAGCTTAGGATAGAAAACACTCTAACGTTTCCAAAACTGTCAAGATATTGTCTGTGCGCTGCGTTCCAATGAGTCCCTATATGGCTTTGAATGTACCATCAACCAGAGTACGCTTTCTCCGTATTCCCCAAGGTGTCTACGGCATTGTGACGTAGTTTTACGCATTTATGTTGAAGAATAGCCGTAGGCGGCTACATTGCGTAAGTGGTCACCTGATGCACCCAGAGAGATTCTCGCGTAAAATACAGAGGTAGCCATTACTCCAATCGGTCCTACTGAAAAACCAATTGTCCCGATGGATATATTATCGAATAGATATTTGAAAAACACCTTGAGGATGGATTATAAACAACGTTTGCCATGTTTCTGTCGATATTATGGAGCTAATTTGGAATATTTTTCGACGTTTTAGTGACTGCAATTTCCGGGCGATTTCTCAGCCAAATGTGAAGAACAAACGGAGCTATTTCGCCTACAAAAATAATATTTTTGGAAAAAAGGAACATTTGCTATCTAACTGGGAGTCTCGTGAGTGAAAACATCCGAAGCTCATCAAAGGTAAACGATTTAATTTGATTGCTTTTCTGATTTCCGTGACCAAGTTACCTGCTGCTAGCTGGACAAAATGCAATGCTAGGCTATCGATAAACTTACACAAATGCTTGTCTAGCTTTGGCTGTAAAGCATATTCTGAAAATGACCGGGTGATTAACAAAAGGCTAAGCTGTGTCTCAATATATTTCATTTGTGATTTTCATGAATAGGAATATTTTCTAGGGATATTTATGTCCGTTGCGTTATGCTAATTAGTGTCAGGCGATGATCACGCTCCCGCATGCGGGATGGGGAGTCAGTATTACTAAGGGGTGAATTACTTTTTCTGTGATGGTTCTTCAGCGAGGAATATGTAGCCTAAATCAATTTGTCTGTGAGGGATTGGAACTTTCTGTGAAAACCAAAAGGATGTGAGGGATGTGTGAAAGGATGTGAGGGATGTGTGAAAGGATGTGAGGGATGTGTGTGAAAGTATGTGAGGGATGTGTGAAAGGATGTGAGGGATGTGTGAAAGGATGTGAGGGATGTGTGAAAGGATGTGAGGGATGTGTGTGAAGTGAGTGAACTCCTCTACAGGTGTCTGTGCAGCGCAGCAAGGAGTGATCCTGGGCCTGGATGTCAACACAAAATGGGGCCGTCTGGCTTTAGACCAACTTAAATATTATGGACTGTACAGTGTGTGTGTGTCAAGACATCTTTAACCCAGATCCTAGTGGGCCACAGTGAATTGAAGCAACAGGGTTTTATAGGTCCCTAGAGGACTACAGTGTTTTATAGGTCACTAGAGGACTACAGTGTTTTACAGGTAACTAGAGGACTACAGTGTTTTATAGGTCACTAGAGGACTACAGTGTTTTACAGGTCACTAGAGGACTACAGTGTTTTATAGGTCACTAGAGGACTACAGTGTTTCATAGGTCACTAGAGTACTACAGTGTTTTACTGGAGGTGCTGGTGCCAGTACAATACAATACAACACAACACAATACAGTACAATACAATACAGTACAATACAATACAACACAACACAATACAGTACAATACAATACAGTACAATACAATACAACACAACACAATACAGTACAATACAATACAGTACAATACAATACAACACAACACAATACAGTACAATACAATACAGTACAATACAATACAACACAACACAATACAATACAGTACAATACAATACAACACAATACAGTACAATACAACACAATACAATACAGTACAATACAATACAACACAACACAATACAGTACAATACAATACAGTACAATACAATACAACACAACACAATACAGTACAAGTTCACTGCACATGGTGAGAAGATTGAGGAACTTTTGAGTTCTAAGTTTTGCCAGACAGCACCACACAGCACCACACAGCACCACACAGCACCACGCAGCACCACGCAGCACCAGACAGCACCACACAGCACCACACAGCACCACACAGCACCACGCAGCACCACGCAGCACCAGACAGCACCACACAGCACCACACAGCACCAGACAGCACCACACAGAACCACACAGCACCACACAACACCAGACAGAACCACACAGCACCACACAGCACCACACCTCAAAGGGTGTGCAGGGGCAGTGTATATTTCATGTATTGTGATCTGAAGGGTTCTACTGAATCTGTTCTATCTAATGTGATGAATGATGTATGGCGGTATGTATGTAATATGTGTTAGAAACGACAGACACCTCTCTCACATTGTTCTTTCAGACACATCCACTATTACACTGACGCTTAGGATCAGATCCAAACCAACACATTTCATAAAGAAGCATGCACAGCCGTCTTGTCTTGTCAGACAAATCAGCAACCTCACAATAACATCACAACGTGTTAAGTTCACAGCACTTTACAATCACAGCCTAACCCCGGCTCTCTGAGAGAAGGAGCGCGGTGCATCGTCATGGTTACCTGACAGAGGGCTCTGAGTGGGTGGAGGCTGCTGTTTGCGTAGCGCCTGTCTGAACTGAGCCACACCCATAACCACGTTCCTCAGCTTCATCCACATGAAGTAACCTCCTCTGGTACTGGAGGGCCAGGTAGACTCTAACACCGCCTGGAAGAGGAGGAGAGGAGAGGGAGGAGGGGGAGAGGAGGAGGAGGAAAGGGGGAGGAGGAGGGGGAGCAGAGGGGGAGAGGAGGAGAGGGGGAGAGCAGGAGGAGAGGAGGAGGGGGAGAATTGGAGAAGAGGAGGAGGAAGAGGAGGAGGAAGAGGAGGGGGAGTAGAAGGAGGAGGAGGAAGAGGAGTGGAGGGAGAAAGAAGCAATAATTATGAACTCACTGATATAGGCTACACGTCCTTACTCACACACACACTCACTGATATAGGCTACACGTCCTAACTCACAAACACACTCACTGATATAGGCTACACGTCCTTACTCACACACACACTCAGTGATATAGGCTACATGTCCTAACTCACAAACACACTCACTGATATAGGCTACACGTCCTTACTCACACACACACTCACTGATATAGGCTACACGTCCTTACTCACACACACACTCAGACACACATACAGACACACAGACAAATATACAGACAGAAAGTCATTGTAGTTCCAAACAGCAGGCCAACAACAAAAGCTCTTATATAAATGACAGTAGCCTTCGTTGCAGTCCATCCTAGTAACACTGGTGGTAAAACTCCTAGTAACACTGGTGGAAAAACTCCTGGTACTACTGGTGGTATTACTGGTGGTAATACTGGTGGTAATACTCCTGGTAATACTGGTGGTAATACTGGTGGTGATACTGGTGGTAATACTCCTGGTAATACTCCTAGTAATATTGGTGGTAAAACTCCTGGTAATACTGGTGGTAAAACTCCTGGTAACACTGGTGGTAAAACTCCTGGTAATACAGGTGGTAAAACTCCTGGTAACACTGGTGGTAAAACTCCTGGTAACACTGGTGGTAAAACTCCTGGTAACACCGGTGGTAATACCGGTGGTAATACTGGTAATACTCCTGGTAATACTGGTGGTAATACTGGTGGTGATACTGGTGGTAATACTCCTGGTAATATTCCTAGTAATACTGGTGGTAAAACTCCTGGTAATACTGGTGGTAATACTCCTGGTAATAATGGTGGTAATACTCCTGGTAATACTCCTGCTAATACTCCTGGTAATACTGGTGGTAAACTCCTGGTAATACTCCTGGTAATACTGGTGGTAATACTCCTGGTAATACTGGTGTTAATACTCCTGGTAATACTGGTGGAAATACTGGTGGAAATACTCCTGGTAATACTGGTGGTAATACTGGTGGTAATACTCCTGGTAATACTGGTGGTAATACTGGTGTTAATACTCCTGGTAATACTGGTGGAAATACTCCTGGTAATACTGGTGGTGATACTGGTGGTAATACTCCTGGTAATACTCCTGGTAATATTGGTGGAAATACTGGTGGTAATACTCCTGGTAATACTGGTGGTGATACTGGTGGTGATACTGGTGGTAATACTGGTGGTAATGCTGGTGGTAATACTGGTGGTAATACTGATGGTAATACTCCTGGTAATACTGGTGGTAATACTGGTGGTAATACTCCTGGTAATACTGGTGGTGATACTGGTGGTAATACTGGTGGTGATACTGGTGGTAATACTGGTGGTAATACTGGTGGTAATACTGATGGTAATACTGATGGTAATACTGGTGGTAATACTCCTGGTAATACTGGTGGTGATAATGGTGGTAATACTGGTGGTAATACTCCTGGTAATACTGGTGGTAATACTGGTGGTAATACTGATGGTAATACTGATGGTAATACTGGTGGTAATACTCCTGGTGATGATAATGGTGGTAATACTGGTGGTAATACTCCTGGTAATACTGGTGGTTATACTGGTGGTAATACTGGTGGTAATACTGGTGGTACTACTGGTGGTAATGCCTGGTGGTAATACTGGTGGTAATACTGGTGGTAATACTCCTGGTAATACTGGTGGTAATACTCCTGGTAATACTGGTGGTAATACTCCTGGTAATATTGGTGGAAATACTGGTGGTAATACTCCTGGTAATACAGGTGGTAATACTCCTGGTAATATTGGTGGTAATACTGGTGGTAATACTGGTGGTAATACTGGTGGTAATGCCTTGTGGTAATACTGGTGGTAATACTGATGGTAATACTGATGGTAATACTGGTGGTAATACTCCTGGTAATACTGGTGGTGATAATGGTGGTAATACTGGTGGTAATACTCCTGGTAATACTGGTGGTAATACTGGTGGTAATACTGATGGTAATACGGATGGTAATACTGGTGGTAATACTGATGGTAATACTGGTGGTAATACTCCTGGTGATGATAATGGTGGTAATACTGGTGGTAATACTCCTGGTAATACTGGTGGTAATACTCCTGGTGATGATAATGGTGGTAATACTGGTGGTAATACTCCTGGTAATACTGGTGGTAATACTGGTGGTAATACTGGTGGTAATACTCCTGGTGATACTGGTGGTGATAATGGTGGTAATACTGGTGGTAATACTCCTGGTAATACTGATGGTAATACTGGTGGTAATACCCCTGGTGATGATAATGGTGGTAATACTGGTGGTAATACTGGTGGTAATACTGGTGGTAATACTCCTGGTAATACTGGTGGTAATACTCCTGGTAATACTGGTGGTAATACTCCTGGTAATACTGGTGGTTATACTCCTGGTAATACTGGTGGTAATACTGATGGTAATACTGGTGGTAATACTCCTGGTAATACTGATGGTAATACTGATGGTAATATTGGTGGTAATACTGATGGTAATACTGGTGGTAATACTGATGGTAATACTGGTGGTAATACTCCTGGTGATGATAATGGTGGTAATACTGGTGGTAATACTCCTGGTAATACTGATGGTAATACTGGTGGTAATACCCCTGGTGATGATAATGGTGGTAATACTGGTGGTAATACTGGTGGTAATACTGGTGGTAATACTGGTGGTAATACTGGTGGTAATACTCCTGGTAATACTGGTGGTAATACTCCTGGTAATACTGGTGGTAATACTCCTGGTAATACTGGTGGTAATACTGGTGGTAATGCTGATGGTAATACTGGTGGTAATACCCCTGGTGATGATAATGGTGGTAATACTGGTGGTAATACTGGTGGTAATACTCCTGGTAATACTGGTGGTAATACTCCTGGTAATACTGGTGGTAATACTGGTGGTAATACTGGTGGTTATACTCCTGGTAATACTGGTGGTAATACTGATGGTAATACTGGTGGTAATACTCCTGGTAATACTGATGGTAATACTGGTGGTAATACTGATGGTAATACTGGTGGTAATACTCCTGGTGATGATAATGGTGGTAATACTGGTGGTAATACTCCTGGTAATACTGGTGGTAATACTGGTGGTTATACTCCTGGTAATATTGGTGGTAATACTGGTGGTAATACTGGTGGTAATACTGATGGTAATACTGGTGGTAATACTGGTGGTAATACTGATGGTAATACTGATGGTAATACTGGTGGTAATACTGGTGGTAATGCTGGTGGTAATACTGATGGTAATACTGATGGTAATACTGGTGGTAATACTGGTGGTAATACTGATGGTAATACTCCTGGTAATACTGGTGGTAATACTGATGGTAATATTGATGGTAATACTGGTGGTAATACTCCTGGTGATGATAATGGTGGTAATACTGGTGGTAATACTCCTGGTAATACTGGTGGTAATACTGGTGGTAATACTGATGGTAATACTGGTGGTAATACTGGTGGTAATACTGATGGTAATACTCGTGGTAATACTGATGGTAATACTCCTGGTAATACTGGTGGTAATACTCCAGGCCTTCCACACTGACAGACCAGGCTAAAATAACTTCCACACTGACAGACCAGGCTAATATACCTTCCTCACCGACAGACCAGGCTAATATAACTTCCACACTGACAGACCAGGCTAATATAACTTCCTCACTGACAGACCAGGCTAATATAACTTCCACACTGACAGACCAGGCTAATATACCTTCCTCACCGACAGACCAGGCTAATATAACTTCCACACTGACAGACCAGGCTAATATAACTTCCTCACTGACAGACCAGGCTAAAATAACTCCCTCTATTACTCCCAGATTATCAGCATCCAAAATGGCACCCTATTCCCTATATAGTGCACTGCATTAGACCAGGGCCAATAGGGAATATGATGCCATTTGGGAGGCTAACAGAGTGCCACAGGGGAACAGATAGTACAAGACAGCGGTGCTTTAACCTTCAACACGGATCCATCCTGCTCAGAGATAACCTTCCTTTACTGTAAACATCACTGGTCAGGCGTTCATTTACTGCCCGGGTTACCAGGGCCCGCATCCCAAATGCCATCCTATTCCCTATATAGTGCACTACTTTAGACCAGAGCCCTATGGGTAGTAGTGCACTACTTTAGACCAGAGCCCTATGGGATGCTCTATAGACTCTGGTGAAAAGAAGTGTATAAAGAGAATGGGGTGGTATTTGGGATGCGGCCCAGGTCTGCTGACAGGCTGACAGCCTCACAGCTCGTTGTAATGTCCTGTGTGATTATAGTGTCTGGTGCCGCAGGCTGCAACCGTGGAGACCTAAAACTGTGTCTGCTTCCTGACCTGTGAGCCAGCGGACTCAGAACATACTGGATGACTCCTAAATGGGACCCTATTCCCTATACAGTGCACTACGTTTAATCTGAGTCCTACAGGCCCTGGTCAAAAGGAGTGCTATATAAAGGGCATAGGGTGTACTTTGGGATGCAGACACTGTAACCTTGATGAGGTAACTACAGTGACATTACTGACTGATAGGTATTGTAGAAGGTAGTGACAGTTCCCTGGAAAGCCTTGCTACAGGAAGACACTGTACAACCTGACAGGAAGGTACTGACAACCTGACAGGAAGGTACTGACAACCTGACAGGAAGACACTGTACAACCTGACAGGAAGGTACTGACAACCTGACAGGAAGACACTGACAACTTGACAGGAAGACACTGACAACCTGACAGGAAGACACTGACAACTTGACAGGAAGACACTGACAACCTGACAGGAAGGTACTGACAACCTGACAGGAAGGTACTGACAACCTGACAGGAAGGTACTGTACAACCTGACAGGAAGGTACTGTACAACCTGACAGGAAGGTACTGTACAACCTGACAGGAAGGTACTGACAACCTGACAGGAAGGTACTGACAACCTGACAGGAAGGTACTGACAACCTGACAGGAAGGTACTGACAACCTGACAGGAAGACACTGTACAACCTGACAGGAAGACACTGACAACTTGACAGGAAGACACTGACAACCTGACAGGAAGACACTGACAACCTGACAGGAAGACACTGACAACCTGACAGGAAGGTACTGACAACCTGACAGGAAGGTACTGACAACCTGACAGGAAGGAACTGACAACCTGACAGGAAGGAACTAACAGGAAGGAACTGACAGGAAGGAACTGACAACCTGACAGGAAGGAACTGACAGGAAGGAACTGACAACCTGACAGGAAGACACTGTACAACCTGAGAGGAAGGTACTGACAACCAGACAGGAAGACACGGACAACCTGACAGGAAGGTACTGTACAACCTGACAGGAAGGTACTGTACAACCTGACAGGAAGACACTGTACAACCTGACAGGAAGGTACTGTACAACCTGACAGGAAGACACTGTACAACCTGACAGGAAGGTACTGTACAACCTGACAGGAAGGTACTGTACAACCTGACAGGAAGGTACTGACAACCTGACAGGAAGACACTGACAACCTGACAGGAAGACACATTATAATATCTTGTTCTAGTGTTGGTGAAACAGGATTTCTCAACCCAGTCCTCAGGGGACGGCGGTAGGTACATTAAAATATATTTTTACCTTGTCAGCTCGGGGATTCGATCAAGCAACCTTTTGGTTACTGGCCCGACGCTCTAATCACTAGGCAACCTGCCCCCCCCCCCCCCCTACACTCTAACCACTAAGCTACCTGCCCCCTCCCTACACTCTAATCACTAAGCTACCTGCCCCCTCCCTACACTCTAATCACTAGGCAACCTGCCCCCCCCTACACTCTAACCACTAAGCTACCTGCCCCCTCCCTACACTCTAATCACTAGGCAACCTGCCCCCCCCTACACTCTAACCACTAAGCTACCTGCCCCCTCCCTACACTCTAATCACTAGGCAACCTGCCCCCCCCCCCCCCCTACACTCTAACCACTAAGCTACCTGCGCCCTCCCTACACTCTAATCACTAGGCAACCTGCCCCCCCCCCCCCCCTACACTCTAACCACTAAGCTACCTGCCCCCTCCCTACACTCTAATCACTAGGCAACCTGCCCCCCCCCACTACACTCTAACCACTAAGCTACCTGCCCCCTCCCTACACTCTAATCACTAGGCAACCTGCCCCCCCCCTACCTGCCCCCTCCCTACACTCTAATCACTAGGCAACCTGCCCCCCCCCCTACACTCTAACCACTAAGCTACCTGCCCCCTCCCTACACTCTAACCACTAGGCAACCTGTCCCCCCCCCCCTACACTCTAACCACTAAGCTACCTGCCCCCTCCCTACACTCTAATCACTAGGCAACCTGCCCCCCCCCCTACACTCTAACCACTAAGCTACCTGCCCCCTCCCTACACTCTAATCACTAGGCAACCTGCCCCCCCCCCTACACTCTAACCACTAAGCTACCTGCCCCCTCCCTACACTCTAATCACTAGGCAACCTGCCCCCCCCCTACACTCTAACCACTAAGCTACCTGCCCCCTCCCTACACTCTAATCACTAGGCAACCTGCCCCCCCCTACACTCTAACCACTAAGCTACCTGCCCCCTCCCTACACTCTAATCACTAGGCAACCTGCCCCCCCCCCTACACTCTAACCACTAAGCTACCTGCCCCCTCCCTACACTCTAATCACTAGGCAACCTGCCCCCCCCCCTACACTCTAATCACTAAGCTACCCGCCACCCCAACATATATCTACTTATAGATATGTACTAAATAGCTACAAGACTCAACTAAACCCCCTCTCCAGGATCCTTGCAGGTTCCACACAGGACAGATAAATATGTCATAGACATGTCCCCATTTGGCACATTGCGCTGCCATAAGAAAAAGTCAGCTGCAGGAACCACACCTTGTTGTAGTAGCCGTAGGTGATGGCGTTGGGTTGGACTCCAGCCTCACAGCTCGTTGTAATGTCCTGTGTGATTATAGTGTCTGGTGCCGCAGGCTGCAACCGTGGAGACCTAAAACTGTGTCTGCTTCCTGACCTGTGAGCCAGCGGACTCAGAACATACTGGATGACTCCTAAATGGGACCCTATTCCCTATACAGTGCACTACGTTTAATCTGAGTCCTACAGGCCCTGGTCAAAAGGAGTGCTATATAAAGGGCATAGGGTGTACTTTGGGATGCAGACACTGTAACCTTGATGAGGTAACTACAGTGACATTACTGACTGATAGGTATTGTAGAAGGTAGTGACAGTTCCCTGGAAAGCCTTGCTACAGGAAGACACTGTACAACCTGACAGGAAGGTACTGACAACCTGACAGGAAGGTACTGACAACCTGACAGGAAGACACTGTACAACCTGACAGGAAGGTACTGACAACCTGACAGGAAGACACTGACAACTTGACAGGAAGACACTGACAACCTGACAGGAAGACACTGACAACTTGACAGGAAGACACTGACAACCTGACAGGAAGGTACTGACAACCTGACAGGAAGGTACTGACAACCTGACAGGAAGGTACTGTACAACCTGACAGGAAGGTACTGTACAACCTGACAGGAAGGTACTGTACAACCTGACAGGAAGGTACTGACAACCTGACAGGAAGGTACTGACAACCTGACAGGAAGGTACTGACAACCTGACAGGAAGGTACTGACAACCTGACAGGAAGGTACTGACAACCTGACAGGAAGACACTGTACAACCTGACAGGAAGACACTGACAACTTGACAGGAAGACACTGACAACCTGACAGGAAGACACTGACAACCTGACAGGAAGACACTGACAACCTGACAGGAAGGTACTGACAACCTGACAGGAAGGTACTGACAACCTGACAGGAAGGAACTGACAACCTGACAGGAAGGAACTAACAGGAAGGAACTGACAGGAAGGAACTGACAACCTGACAGGAAGGAACTGACAGGAAGGAACTGACAACCTGACAGGAAGACACTGTACAACCTGAGAGGAAGGTACTGACAACCAGACAGGAAGACACTGACAACCTGACAGGAAGGTACTGTACAACCTGACAGGAAGGTACTGTACAACCTGACAGGAAGACACTGTACAACCTGACAGGAAGGTACTGTACAACCTGACAGGAAGACACTGTACAACCTGACAGGAAGGTACTGTACAACCTGACAGGAAGGTACTGTACAACCTGACAGGAAGGTACTGACAACCTGACAGGAAGACACTGACAACCTGACAGGAAGACACATTATAATATCTTGTTCTAGTGTTGGTGAAACAGGATTTCTCAACCCAGTCCTCAGGGGACGGCGGTAGGTACATTAAAATATATTTTTACCTTGTCAGCTCGGGGATTCGATCAAGCAACCTTTTGGTTACTGGCCCGACGCTCTAATCACTAGGCAACCTGCCCCCCCCCCCCCCCCCTACACTCTAACCACTAAGCTACCTGCCCCCTCCCTACACTCTAATCACTAAGCTACCTGCCCCCTCCCTACACTCTAATCACTAGGCAACCTGCCCCCCCCTACACTCTAACCACTAAGCTACCTGCCCCCTCCCTACACTCTAATCACTAGGCAACCTGCCCCCCCCTACACTCTAACCACTAAGCTACCTGCCCCCTCCCTACACTCTAATCACTAGGCAACCTGCCCCCCCCCCCCCCCTACACTCTAACCACTAAGCTACCTGCCCCCTCCCTACACTCTAATCACTAGGCAACCTGCCCCCCCCCCCCCCCTACACTCTAACCACTAAGCTACCTGCCCCCTCCCTACACTCTAATCACTAGGCAACCTGCCCCCCCCCACTACACTCTAACCACTAAGCTACCTGCCCCCTCCCTACACTCTAATCACTAGGCAACCTGCCCCCCCCCTACCTGCCCCCTCCCTACACTCTAATCACTAGGCAACCTGCCCCCCCCCCCTACACTCTAACCACTAAGCTACCTGCCCCCTCCCTACACTCTAACCACTAGGCAACCTGTCCCCCCCCCCCTACACTCTAACCACTAAGCTACCTGCCCCCTCCCTACACTCTAATCACTAGGCAACCTGCCCCCCCCCCTACACTCTAACCACTAAGCTACCTGCCCCCTCCCTACACTCTAATCACTAGGCAACCTGCCCCCCCCCTACACTCTAACCACTAAGCTACCTGCCCCCTCCCTACACTCTAATCACTAGGCAACCTGCCCCCCCCCTACACTCTAACCACTAAGCTACCTGCCCCCTCCCTACACTCTAATCACTAGGCAACCTGCCCCCCCCTACACTCTAATCACTAGGCAACCTGCCCCCCCCCCTACACTCTAACCACTAAGCTACCTGCCCCCTCCCTACACTCTAATCACTAGGCAACCTGCCCCCCCCCCTACACTCTAATCACTAAGCTACCCGCCACCCCAACATATATCTACTTATAGATATGTACTAAATAGCTACAAGACTCAACTAAACCCCCTCTCCAGGATCCTTGCAGGTTCCACACAGGACAGATAAATATGTCATAGACATGTCCCCATTTGGCACATTGCGCTGCCATAAGAAAAAGTCAGCTGCAGGAACCACACCTTGTTGTAGTAGCCGTAGGTGATGGCGTTGGGTTGGACTCCAGCCTCACAGCTCGTTGTAATGTCCTGTGTGATTATAGTGTCTGGTGCCGCAGGCTGCAACCGTGGAGACCTAAAACTGTGTCTGCTTCCTGACCTGTGAGCCAGCGGACTCAGAACATACTGGATGACTCCTAAATGGGACCCTATTCCCTATACAGTGCACTACGTTTAATCTGAGTCCTACAGGCCCTGGTCAAAAGGAGTGCTATATAAAGGGCATAGGGTGTACTTTGGGATGCAGACACTGTAACCTTGATGAGGTAACTACAGTGACATTACTGACTGATAGGTATTGTAGAAGGTAGTGACAGTTCCCTGGAAAGCCTTGCTACAGGAAGACACTGTACAACCTGACAGGAAGGTACTGACAACCTGACAGGAAGGTACTGACAACCTGACAGGAAGACACTGTACAACCTGACAGGAAGGTACTGACAACCTGACAGGAAGACACTGACAACTTGACAGGAAGACACTGACAACCTGACAGGAAGACACTGACAACTTGACAGGAAGACACTGACAACCTGACAGGAAGGTACTGACAACCTGACAGGAAGGTACTGACAACCTGACAGGAAGGTACTGTACAACCTGACAGGAAGGTACTGTACAACCTGACAGGAAGGTACTGTACAACCTGACAGGAAGGTACTGACAACCTGACAGGAAGGTACTGACAACCTGACAGGAAGGTACTGACAACCTGACAGGAAGGTACTGACAACCTGACAGGAAGGTACTGACAACCTGACAGGAAGACACTGTACAACCTGACAGGAAGACACTGACAACTTGACAGGAAGACACTGACAACCTGACAGGAAGACACTGACAACCTGACAGGAAGACACTGACAACCTGACAGGAAGGTACTGACAACCTGACAGGAAGGTACTGACAACCTGACAGGAAGGAACTGACAACCTGACAGGAAGGAACTAACAGGAAGGAACTGACAGGAAGGAACTGACAACCTGACAGGAAGGAACTGACAGGAAGGAACTGACAACCTGACAGGAAGACACTGTACAACCTGAGAGGAAGGTACTGACAACCAGACAGGAAGACACTGACAACCTGACAGGAAGGTACTGTACAACCTGACAGGAAGGTACTGTACAACCTGACAGGAAGACACTGTACAACCTGACAGGAAGGTACTGTACAACCTGACAGGAAGACACTGTACAACCTGACAGGAAGGTACTGTACAACCTGACAGGAAGGTACTGTACAACCTGACAGGAAGGTACTGACAACCTGACAGGAAGACACTGACAACCTGACAGGAAGACACATTATAATATCTTGTTCTAGTGTTGGTGAAACAGGATTTCTCAACCCAGTCCTCAGGGGACGGCGGTAGGTACATTAAAATATATTTTTACCTTGTCAGCTCGGGGATTCGATCAAGCAACCTTTTGGTTACTGGCCCGACGCTCTAATCACTAGGCAACCTGCCCCCCCCCCCCCCTACACTCTAACCACTAAGCTACCTGCCCCCTCCCTACACTCTAATCACTAAGCTACCTGCCCCCTCCCTACACTCTAATCACTAGGCAACCTGCCCCCCCCTACACTCTAACCACTAAGCTACCTGCCCCCTCCCTACACTCTAATCACTAGGCAACCTGCCCCCCCCTACACTCTAACCACTAAGCTACCTGCCCCCTCCCTACACTCTAATCACTAGGCAACCTGCCCCCCCCCCCCCCCCTACACTCTAACCACTAAGCTACCTGCCCCCTCCCTACACTCTAATCACTAGGCAACCTGCCCCCCCCCCCCCCCCTACACTCTAACCACTAAGCTACCTGCCCCCTCCCTACACTCTAATCACTAGGCAACCTGCCCCCCCCCACTACACTCTAACCACTAAGCTACCTGCCCCCTCCCTACACTCTAATCACTAGGCAACCTGCCCCCCCCCTACCTGCCCCCTCCCTACACTCTAATCACTAGGCAACCTGCCCCCCCCCCTACACTCTAACCACTAAGCTACCTGCCCCCTCCCTACACTCTAACCACTAGGCAACCTGTCCCCCCCCCCCTACACTCTAACCACTAAGCTACCTGCCCCCTCCCTACACTCTAATCACTAGGCAACCTGCCCCCCCCCCTACACTCTAACCACTAAGCTACCTGCCCCCTCCCTACACTCTAATCACTAGGCAACCTGCCCCCCCCCTACACTCTAACCACTAAGCTACCTGCCCCCTCCCTACACTCTAATCACTAGGCAACCTGCCCCCCCCCTACACTCTAACCACTAAGCTACCTGCCCCCTCCCTACACTCTAATCACTAGGCAACCTGCCCCCCCCTACACTCTAACCACTAAGCTACCTGCCCCCTCCCTACACTCTAATCACTAGGCAACCTGCCCCCCCCCCTACACTCTAACCACTAAGCTACCTGCCCCCTCCCTACACTCTAATCACTAGGCAACCTGCCCCCCCCCCCCTACACTCTAATCACTAAGCTACCCGCCACCCCAACATATATCTACTTATAGATATGTACTAAATAGCTACAAGACTCAACTAAACCCCCTCTCCAGGATCCTTGCAGGTTCCACACAGGACAGATAAATATGTCATAGACATGTCCCCATTTGGCACATTGCGCTGCCATAAGAAAAAGTCAGCTGCAGGAACCACACCTTGTTGTAGTAGCCGTAGGTGATGGCGTTGGGTTGGACTCCAGCCTTCTTCATCTCAAACAGAACTCTGACCGCCAGGACTGGCTGGCCGTACTGACCACACAGCTGCATCAAGACCCTGTAACACACCTGGACAGGAAACAGGGTTAGGGTTAGACAGGACTGGCTGGCCGTACTGACCACACAGCTGCATCAAGACCCTGTAACAGACCTGGACAGGAAACAGGGTTAGATAAATGTCTAAATGTTACTATGACAACACCCTGTAGCATAGCTAGAGCAGAAGAGATACACAATTCTAGAACTCTGTAATAGAGAGAGAGAGCGAGAAACAGAGAGACAGAGAGAGACAGAGAGAGACAGAGAGAGTGAGACAGAGAGAGAAAAACTTTTGAAAAACTCCCATATCTACTGGGTGAAATTCCACAGTGTGCCATCACAGCAGCAAGATTTGTGACCTGTTGCCACGAGAAAAGGGCAACCAGTGAAGAACAAACACCATTATAAATACAACCCATATTTATGCTTATTTATTTTATCTTGTGTCCTTTAACCATTTGTACATTGTTAAAACACTGTATATATATATAATATGACATTTGTAATGTCTTTACTGTTTTGAAACCTCTGTATGTGTAATGTTTACTGTTCATTTTTGTTGTTTTTCACTTTATATATTCACTTTGTATGTTGTCTACCTCACTTGCTTTGGCAATGTTAACACATGTTTCCCATGCCAATAAAGCCCTTGAATTGAATTGAATTGAATTGAGAGAGAGACAGAGAGAGACAGAGAGAGAGACAGAGAGAGACAGAGAGAGAGAGTGAGAGAGAGAGAGAGAGAGAGAGAGAGAGTGAGAGAGTGAGTGAGTGAGTGAGAGAGTGAGACAGAGAGAGAGAGAGACAGAGACAGAGAGAGACAGAGACAGAGAGAGAGAGAGACAGAGAGAGACAGAGAGAGAGACAGAGAGAGAGAGAGACAGAGAGAGAGACAGAGACAGAGACAGAGACAGAGACAGAGAGAGAGAGAGAGAGAGAGAGAGAGAGAGAGAGAGAGAGAGAGAGAGAGAGAGAGAGAGAGAGAGAGAGAGAGAGAGAGATCAGAGAGCTTTAGGTGGTAGGTCTACATATTCAATACTAGGGGATAAACTACCACCGTACCTCGTCGGGAGGCTGTAGTTTCTTGTCCTGCATCTTCCTGAGGACGTCGTAGGCGGTGCGCAGCGCCCGCACCTTGGAGTGGCACACCTTGACGTAGGACGGCAGACAGATGAACCACAGGCCGTAGCAGTGGCACAGCAGACACTTGGACCACATCTGAGGGATGGAAGAGTACTTCTTGGCTAACTTCTGAGACAACTTGATCTCCTGGAGGGGTCGGAAGGGGAGAAGGGTTGGGAGGGTCAATGTAGACACGAGAGATATTCAACAACAGGTCTGGAGACTGTTGGGGATGAATCAGAATAAGTTGGGTAACATAGATAAGATGTTTTATTTTCATAATATGCTTGTGAGATACTTGTCATTAGAATGTTTCCCTTTGGACAATAGTGTTGGCAGTTGCATGTATCCCTTCTCAGCTAGGGCTTGGTCACTTGGAGCCCAGAGTGGGGAGAGGTCAGGATTGTCTTCATATTTGAATGTGTCTGTAACTATTCCTAAACCATGTGAAGGGCTCCACAATGTCTGTACTCCCAGTCACTCTCTCCTTTTCCCATTGGGGGGGAGGAGTGCGGCAGTGTCTGGAACCATTGTATTACCCCTCTGATGTTGAAACTTATCTTGACCTAGTATATGACCTAGAGGTTCACTGCCCTCAGTGAGCTTGTCCAGGAGGGGCTGTATTTGAGATGGGAGTATCTAGAATTGACAACTGATATATGCCATTGGATGAGGTAATGTTTTTGGTACTATGAAGTACCAAGAACGAGAAGTAGAACCTCGTCTAAGAGACCAAACTGAACGATAATTTATAGCTAATGCTATCTGGCTATGGGATACACCTTTTTTTAAGTAAAAGGCCCCTTTGTGAAGAGTTCTTGAGCTCTGTGGTTTGTCATGTAAGTTGAGAGGGGTGGATCTTTGCTATAAAAGATCTCAGTTGCCATTATGTTGACACTCTCAGAATGCATTTATAGACACTGAATTGATCTGAGAGTCACAGGGCTATGGTGAAGCTCATATAATTAAAATATGAAGTTTAAGTGTATCTCTGACTGGTGTGTGGTTTGTAACTCTCATCATTTAGTAATACATGAAATTACCACGACCGGAGACAACTTGATCTCCTGGCGGTGTCGGGGGGGGAGAAGGGTTGGGAGGGTCAAGTGAGTATAGCCTTGCTATTGAGAAAGGCCGCCGTAGGCAGACCTGGCTCTCAGGAGAAGACAGGCTATGTGCTCACTGCCCACAAAATGAGGTGGAAACTGAGCTGCACTTCCTAACCTCCTGCCCAATGTATGACCATATTAGAGGTACATATTTCCCTCAGATTACACAGACCCACAAAGAATTCGAAAACAAACCCAATTTTGATAAACTCCCATATCTACTGGATGAAATACCACAGTGTGACATCACAGCAGCAAGATGTGTGACCTGTTGCCACAAGAAAAGGTCAACCAGTGAAGAACAAACACCATTCTTAATACAACCCACATTTATGTTTATTTATTTTCCCTTGTGTTCTTTAACTAGTTGTACGTCGTTACAACACTGTATATACACATATAATATGACATTTGAAATGTCTTTATTATTTTGGAAGTTCTGTGACTGTAATGTTTACTGTTAATTTCTATTGTTTATTTCACTTTTGTATATTATCTACCTCACTTGCTTTGGCATTGTTAACACATGTTTCCCCTGATAATAAGGCCCCTTGAATTGAATTGATATTAAACACCACTTTGTCTGGACAGACAAAACACTGAGGAGTTTCATTCTCCTTATTGGACTTCCAGTAGTCAGACCAGAGACATCAGGGGAGGAGACTCTCTGGCCAATCAGTGACATTAAACCATAAAGAATGTGTGTATTGTGTATTGTGTGTGTGTGTGTTGACCTGTTTGGTGCGTCTGAACATGGGCGCAGGGCTAGTTGGGCAGCTCTGTCGGGCAGCCAGCCGAGAGGCAGGGGGTCGGAGGCCTTCCATGGGGTCAAACAGATCAAGACTCAACACCGGGAAACCTGCATAGCTGGGTGAGGCAGAACACACTGGGGTTAACACATAGCTGGGGGAGGCAGAACACACTGGGGTTAACACACTAACAGATAGCTGGGGGAGGCAGAACACACTGGGGTTAACACATAGCTGGGGGAGGCAGAACACACTGGGGTTAACACACTAACACATAGCTGGGGGAGGCAGAACACACTGGGGTTAACACATAGGTGGGAGAGGCAGAACACACTGGGGTTAACACATAGCTGGGGGAGGCAGAACACACTGGGGTTAACACACTAACACATAGCTGGGGGAGGCAGAACACACTGGGGTTAACACATAGGTGGGGGAGGCAGAACACACTGGGGTTAACACATAGCTGGGGAGGCAGAACACACTGGGGTTAACACACTAACACACAGCTGGGGGAGGCAGAACACACTGGGGTTAACACATAGCTGGGAGAGGCAGAACACACTGGGGTTAACACACTAACACATAGCTGGGGGAGGCAGAACACACTGGGGTTAACACACTAACACACAGCTGGGGGAGGCAGAACACACTGGGGTTAACACATAGCTGGGGAGGCAGAACACACTGGGGTTAACACACTAACACATAGCTGGGGGAGGCAGAACACACTGGGGTTAACACACTAACACATAGCTGGGGGAGGCAGAACACACTGGGGTTAACTCACTAACACATAGCTGGGGAGGCAGAACACACTGGGGTTAACACATAGCTGGGAGAGGCAGAACACACTGGGGTTAACACATAGCTGGGGAGGCAGAACACACTGGGGTTAACACATAGCTGGGGAGGCAGAACACACTGGGGTTAACACACTAACACATAGCTGGGGGAGGCAGAACACACTGGGGTTAACACACTAACACATAGCTGGGGAGGCAGAACACACTGGGGTTAACACATAGCTGGGAGAGGCAGAACACACTGGGGTTAACACACTAACACATAGCTGGGGAGGCAGAACACACTGGGGTTAACACATAGCTGGGGGAGGCAGAACACACTGGGGTTAACACATAGCTGGGGAGGCAGAACACACTGGGGTTAACACATAGCTGGGGGAGGCAGAACACACTGGGGTTAACACATAGCTGGGGAGGCAGAACACACTGGGGTTAACACATAGCTGGGGGAGGCAGAACACACTGGGGTTAACACACTAACACATAGCTGGAGGAGGCAGAACACACTGGGGTTAACACACTAACACATAGCTGGGGGAGGCAGAACACACTGGGGTTAACACATAGCTGGGGGAGGCAGAACACACTGGGGTTAACACACTAACACATAGCTGGGGGAGGCAGAACACACTGGGGTTAAAACACTAACACATAGCTGGGGGAGGCAGAACACACTGGGGTTAACACACAGCTGGGTGAGGCAGAACACACTGGGGTTAACACATAGCTGGTGAGGCAGAACACACTGGGGTTAACACACTAACACATAGCTGGGGGAGGCAGAACACACTGGGGTTAACACATAGCTGGGGAGGCAGAACACACTGGGGTTAACACATAGCTGGGTGAGGCAGAACACACTGGGGTTAACACATAGCTGGGGAGGCAGAACACACTGGGGTTAACACACTAACACATAGCTGAGGAGGCAGAACACACTGGGGTTAACACACTAACACATAGCTGGGTGAGGCAGAACACACTGGGGTTAACACACTAACACATAGCTGGGGGAGGCAGAACACACTGGGGTTAACACATAGCTGGGGAGGCAGAACACACTGGGGTTAACACACTAACACATAGCTGGGGGAGGCAGAACACACTGGGGTTAACACATAGCTGGGGAGGCAGAACACACTGGGGTTAACACACTAACACATAGCTGGGGAGGCAGAACACACTGGGGTTAACTCACTAACACATAGCTGGGGGAGGCAGAACACACTGGGGTTAACTCACTAACACATAGCTGGGGGAGGCAGAACACACTGGGGTTAACACATAGCTGGGGAGGCAGAACACACTGGGGTTAACACACTAACACATAGCTGGGGAGGCAGAACACACTGGGGTTAACACACTAACACATAGCTGGGGAGGCAGAACACACTGGGGTTAACTCACTAACACATAGCTGGGGGAGGCAGAACACACTGGGGTTAACTCACTAACACATAGCTGGGGGAGGCAGAACACACTGGGGTTAACACACTAACACATAGCTGGGGAGGCAGAACACACTGGAGTTAACTCACTAACACATAACTGGGGGAGGCAGAACACACTGGGGTTAACACATAGCTGGGGGAGGCAGAACACACTGGGGTTAACACATAGCTGGAGGAGGCAGAACACACTGGGGTTAACACACTAACACATAGCTGGAGGAGGCAGAACACACTGGGGTTAACACCCTAACACATAGCTGGGGGAGGCAGAACACACTGGGGTTAACACATAGCTGGGGGAGGCAGAACACACTGGGGTTAACACACTAACACATAGCTGGAGGAGGCAGAACACACTGGGGTTAACACCCTAACACATAGCTGGGGGAGGCAGAACACACTGGGGTTAACACACTAACACATAGCTGGGGGAGGCAGAACACACTGGGGTTAACACACTAACACATAGCTGGGGGAGGCAGAACACACTGGGGTTAACTCAGTTACTCAGTCACTGGGGTTAACTCAGTTACACATAGCTGGGGAGGCAGAACACACTGGGGTTAACACATAGCTGGGAGAGGCAGAACACACTGGGGTTAACACATAGCTGGGGAGGCAGAACACACTGGGGTTAACACATAGCTGGGGAGGCAGAACACACTGGGGTTAACACACTAACACATAGCTGGGGGAGGCAGAACACACTGGGGTTAACACACTAACACATAGCTGGGGAGGCAGAACACACTGGGGTTAACACATAGCTGGGAGAGGCAGAACACACTGGGGTTAACACACTAACACATAGCTGGGGAGGCAGAACACACTGGGGTTAACACATAGCTGGGGGAGGCAGAACACACTGGGGTTAACACATAGCTGGGGAGGCAGAACACACTGGGGTTAACACATAGCTGGGGGAGGCAGAACACACTGGGGTTAACACATAGCTGGGGAGGCAGAACACACTGGGGTTAACACATAGCTGGGGGAGGCAGAACACACTGGGGTTAACACACTAACACATAGCTGGAGGAGGCAGAACACACTGGGGTTAACACACTAACACATAGCTGGGGGAGGCAGAACACACTGGGGTTAACACATAGCTGGGGGAGGCAGAACACACTGGGGTTAACACACTAACACATAGCTGGGGGAGGCAGAACACACTGGGGTTAAAACACTAACACATAGCTGGGGGAGGCAGAACACACTGGGGTTAACACACAGCTGGGGGAGGCAGAACACACTGGGGTTAACACATAGCTGGGTGAGGCAGAACACACTGGGGTTAACACATAGCTGGTGAGGCTGAACACACTGGGGTTAACACACTAACACATAGCTGGGGGAGGCAGAACACACTGGGGTTAACACATAGCTGGGGAGGCAGAACACACTGGGGTTAACACATAGCTGGGTGAGGCAGAACACACTGGGGTTAACACATAGCTGGGGAGGCAGAACACACTGGGGTTAACACACTAACACATAGCTGAGGAGGCAGAACACACTGGGGTTAACACACTAACACATAGCTGGGTGAGGCAGAACACACTGGGGTTAACACACTAACACATAGCTGGGGGAGGCAGAACACACTGGGGTTAACACATAGCTGGGGAGGCAGAACACACTGGGGTTAACACACTAACACATAGCTGGGGGAGGCAGAACACACTGGGGTTAACACATAGCTGGGGAGGCAGAACACACTGGGGTTAACACACTAACACATAGCTGGGGAGGCAGAACACACTGGGGTTAACTCACTAACACATAGCTGGGGGAGGCAGAACACACTGGGGTTAACTCACTAACACATAGCTGGGGGAGGCAGAACACACTGGGGTTAACACATAGCTGGGGAGGCAGAACACACTGGGGTTAACACACTAACACATAGCTGGGGAGGCAGAACACACTGGGGTTAACACACTAACACATAGCTGGGGAGGCAGAACACACTGGGGTTAACTCACTAACACATAGCTGGGGGAGGCAGAACACACTGGGGTTAACTCACTAACACATAGCTGGGGGAGGCAGAACACACTGGGGTTAACACACTAACACATAGCTGGGGAGGCAGAACACACTGGAGTTAACTCACTAACACATAACTGGGGGAGGCAGAACACACTGGGGTTAACACATAGCTGGGGGAGGCAGAACACACTGGGGTTAACACATAGCTGGAGGAGGCAGAACACACTGGGGTTAACACACTAACACATAGCTGGAGGAGGCAGAACACACTGGGGTTAACACCCTAACACATAGCTGGGGGAGGCAGAACACACTGGGGTTAACACATAGCTGGGGGAGGCAGAACACACTGGGGTTAACACACTAACACATAGCTGGAGGAGGCAGAACACACTGGGGTTAACACCCTAACACATAGCTGGGGGAGGCAGAACACACTGGGGTTAACACACTAACACATAGCTGGGGGAGGCAGAACACACTGGGGTTAACACACTAACACATAGCTGGGGGAGGCAGAACACACTGGGGTTAACACACTAACACATAGCTGGGGGAGGCAGAACACACTGGGGTTAACACCCTAACACATAGCTGGGGGAGGCAGAACACACTGGGGTTAACACACTAACACATAGCTGGGGGAGGCAGAACACACTGGGGTTAACACACTAACACATAGCTGGGGAGGCAGAACACACTGGGGTTAACACACTAACACATCCACATACACATACACACAGTGGGTTCAGCACCTGTAGCAGAGTGGGTGCTCCTCTCCATCAGGCAGATGGGGTAGTTCAGGGGGTGTGATGAAGACTGTGTGCTCGCTGCGCTGTGATTCGTCAATCTCTATCAGCCTGGTCTCATCTGGCTTATCGCTGTCCACCTGAGGGGAGGGACACGAAAACCTTAATGTGCTGGAAGGGAACTAGGCCTCAGGGTTGTATTAACAGCCTACCAAACAATGCAGAGTATCCACTAGTCGGTCCCTATCTTAGGAGACAGTCCTTCACTGTGTGTAGCTAGTCCCAGTCCTAGGAGACAGTCCTTCACTGTGTGTAGCTAGTCCCTGTCCTAGGAGACAGTCCTTCACTGTGTGTAGCTAGTCCCTGTCCTAGGAGACAGTCCTTCACTGTGTGTAGCTAGTCCCTGTCCTAGGAGACAGTCCTTCACTGTGTGTAGCTAGTCCCAGTCCTAGGAGACAGTCCTTCACTGTGTGTAGCTAGTCCCTGTCCCAGGAGACAGTCCTTCACTGTGTGTAGCTAGTCCCAGTCCTAGGAGACAGTCCTTCACTGTGTGTAGCTAGTCCCTGTCCTAGGAGACAGTCCTTCACTGTGTGTAGCTAGTCCCTGTCCTAGGAGACAGTCCTTCACTGTGTGTAGCTAGTCCCAGTCCTAGGAGACAGTCCTTCACTGTGTGTAGCTAGTCCCTGTCCTAGGAGACAGTCCTTCACTGTGTGTAGCTAGTCCCTGTCCTAGGAGACAGTCCTTCACTGTGTGTAGCTAGTCCCAGTCCTAGGAGACAGTCCTTCACTGTGTGTAGCTAGTCCCAGTCCTAGGAGACAGTCCTTCACTGTGTGTAGCTAGTCCCTGTCCCAGGAGACAGTCCTTCACTGTGTGTAGCTAGTCCCAGTCCTAGGAGACAGTCCTTCACTGTGTGTAGCTAGTCCCAGTCCTAGGAGACAGTCCTTCACTTTTGTAGCTAGTCCCTGTCCTAGGAGACAGTCCTTCACTGTGTGTAGCTAGTCCCAGTCCTAGGAGACAGTCCTTCACTGTGTGTAGCTAGTCCCTGTCCTAGGAGACAGTCCTTCACTGTGTGTAGCTAGTCCCAGTCTTAGGAGACAGTCCTTCACTGTGTGTAGCTAGTCCCAGTCCTAGGAGACAGTCCTTCACTGTGTGTAGCTAGTCCCTGTCCTAGGAGACAGTCCTTCACTGTGTGTAGCTAGTCCCAGTCCTAGGAGACAGTCCTTCACTGTGTGTAGCTAGTCCCTGTCCTAGGAGACAGTCCTTCACTGTGTGTAGCTAGTCCCAGTCCTAGGAGACAGTCCTTCACTGTGTGTAGCTAGTCCCAGTCCTAGGAGACAGTCCTTCACTGTGTGTAGCTAGTCCCAGTCCTAGGAGACAGTCCTTCACTGTGTGTAGCTAGTCCCTGTCCTAGGAGACAGTCCTTCACTGTGTGTAGCTAGTCCCTGTCCTAGGAGACAGTCCTTCACTGTGTGTAGCTAGTCCCTGTCCTAGGAGACAGTCCTTCACTGTGTGTAGCTAGTCCCAGTCCTAGGAGACAGTCCTTCACTGTGTGTAGCTAGTCCCTGTCCCAGGAGACAGTCCTTCACTGTGTGTAGCTAGTCCCAGTCCTAGGAGACAGTCCTTCACTGTGTGTAGCTAGTCCCTGTCCTAGGAGACAGTCCTTCACTGTGTGTAGCTGGTCCCTGTCCTAGGAGACAGTCCTTCACTGTGTGTAGCTAGTCCCAGTCCTAGGAGACAGTCCTTCACTGTGTGTAGCTAGTCCCTGTCCTAGGAGACAGTCCTTCACTGTGTGTAGCTAGTCCCTGTCCTAGGAGACAGTCCTTCACTGTGTGTAGCTAGTCCCAGTCCTAGGAGACAGTCCTTCACTGTGTGTAGCTAGTCCCAGTCCTAGGAGACAGTCCTTCACTGTGTGTAGCTAGTCCCTGTCCCAGGAGACAGTCCTTCACTGTGTGTAGCTAGTCCCAGTCCTAGGAGACAGTCCTTCACTGTGTGTAGCTAGTCCCAGTCCTAGGAGACAGTCCTTCACTGTGTGTAGCTAGTCCCTGTCCTAGGAGACAGTCCTTCACTGTGTGTAGCTAGTCCCAGTCCTAGGAGACAGTCCTTCACTGTGTGTAGCTAGTCCCTGTCCTAGGAGACAGTCCTTCACTGTGTGTAGCTAGTCCCAGTCTTAGGAGACAGTCCTTCACTGTGTGTAGCTAGTCCCAGTCCTAGGAGACAGTCCTTCACTGTGTGTAGCTAGTCCCAGTCCTAGGAGACAGTCCTTCACTGTGTGTAGCTAGTCCCAGTCCTAGGAGACAGTCCTTCACTGTGTGTAGCTAGTCCCTGTCCTAGGAGACAGTCCTTCACTGTGTGTAGCTAGTCCCTGTCCCAGGAGACAGTCCTTCACTGTGTGTAGCTAGTCCCAGTCCTAGGAGACAGTCCTTCACTGTGTGTAGCTAGTCCCAGTCCTAGGAGACAGTCCTTCACTGTGTGTAGCTAGTCCCTGGTAGTTGATCTCTCTCTGTCTGTCTGTCTGTCTGTCTGTCTGTCTGTCTGTCTGTCTGTCTGTCTGTCTGTCTGTCTGTCTGTCTGTCTGTCTCTCTCTCTCTCAATTCAATTCAATTCAAGGGCTTTATTGGCATGGGAAACATGTGTTAACATTGTCAAAGCAAGTGAGGTAAATAATATACAAAGTGAATATATAAAGTAAAATAAACAATAAAAATGAACAGTAAACATTACACATACAGAAGTTTCAAAACAATAAAGACATAACAAATGTCATATTATATATATATACAGTGTTTTAACAATGTACAAATGGTTAAAGGACACTCTCTCTGTCTCTCTCTCTCCGTCTCTCTCTCTCCGTCTCTCTCTCCGTCTCTCTCTCTCTCTCTCTCTCCGTCTCTCTCTCTCTCTCCGTCTCTCTCTCTCTCTCTCTCTCTCTCTCTCTCTCTCTCCCCGTCTGTCTGTCTGTCTGTCTCTCTCTCTCTCTCTCTGTCTCTCTCTCTCTCTCTCTCTCTCTCTCTCCGTCTCTCTCTCTCTCTCCGTCTCTCTCTCTCTGTCTCTCCGTCTCTCTCTCTCTCTCCCTCTCTCTCCCTCTCTCTCTCTCTCTCCCTCTCTCATAGATGGTGTATGTCAGGCTCTAAAGTTAAATGAACTGTGAGTAGATAAAACTCCACTTTGTGCTGTACACTTTCTGTCACTGAAGTGAATAGGGGTGGGTCCTCACTGCCCCCCCCCCCAAATGGGTCAGTGACTCAATTAAAGCTGTTAAAGTTAGGGTTAACTGGGTCAGTAACTCATGGGCTGTGTGGTGAAAGAGGTCAATTCAAGCTGTTAAAGGTCAGCAGAAGAGTGAGGATGTGTTTAGTGTGGGAGCAGACGGACGAGGTGGAGATGTTAAGGTGTTATTTTGCTTCGTTAAAACATTGTTTGTCGACGCAGCGACAGTGTCTGTCTGGTCTCTTCTTCTGGGTAAAACGTCTCATTTAGTGTGGAATCTTTCCTCTACTGCTGGAAACCACTTCATTACTAAAACAATTACAATTATAGAGGTTTTCCCATGTTGAGAAACACTTTAAAATAAACTGATTAAAGGTCTGGTTGTACAGTGTGTTACAGTCTGTCTGAGTGTTTAGTATTGTACTAGAGCAGCACTAGCCAGTGTGTTACAGTCTGAGTGTTTAGTATTGTACTAGAGCAGCACTAGCCAGAAAGACAGCCGAGAGACAGTGATGGTGTAAAACCATGCCAGAGGCTACACTTCCTCTGTTGGAGTAGACAAGTCCAAAACAAAGACACGAATGCAAGAGCTAAAGCACTGGACTGCAGAGAGAGGCTGTGTTTTCTCTGTTTCTGGTCGAGAACATCGAGTTCAGCTGATCTGGACATGGAGCTCTCTGAGGGAGGGAGGGAGTGTGTGTGTGTGTGTGTGTGTGTGTGTGTGTGTAATCCTCTCAGGGACACCACAGTGCAGTGAGGGTGTCATTGAGATAAGCCCTTCTGGTGAGTTAACCTGATATACTTAAGGATTAGGGAGAGAAGGATGGATCGAGGAAGGGAGGGAGGAGGGAGGGAGAGAAGGATGGATAGAGGAAGGGAGGGAGGGAGGAGGGAGAGAAGGATGGATCGAGGGAGGGAGGGAGAGAAAGATGGATCTAAGAAGGGAGGCAGGGAGAGAAGGATGAATCGAGGAAGGAGGGAGGAGTCAGGGAGGGAGAGAAAGATGGATCGAGGAAGGGCCTCCCTGCCCCCCTCCCTCCATGCCCCTCTCCCTGTCTCCTTCCTCCCTCCATGCCCCCCTCCCTGCCTGCCTCCCTCCATCCCTCCCTGCCCTCCTCCCTCCCTCCCTGCCTGCCTCCCTCCATGCCCTCCTCCCTCCCTCCCTGCCTGCCTCCCTCCACCCCTCCCTGCCCTCCTCCCTCCCTCCCCCCCTCCCTCCCTGTCTCCTTCCTCCCTCCTCCCTCCCTGCCTGCCTCCCTCCATCCCTCCCTGCCCTCCTCCCTCCCTCCCTCCCTCCCTCCCTCCATCCCTCCCTGCCCTCCTCCCTCCCTGTCTCCTTCCTCCCTCCTCCCTCCCTCCCTGCCTGCCTCCCTAAATCCCTCCCTGCCCTCCTCCCTCCCTCCCTCCCTCCATGCCCTCCTCCCTCCCTCCCTGCCTGCCTCCCTCCATCCCTCCCTGCCTCCCTCCATCCCTCCCTGCCCTCCTCCCTCCCTCCCTCCCTCCCTGTCTCCTTCCTCCCTCCCTCCCTCCCTCCCTGCCCTCCTCCCTCCAGATACTGATTACTGAATGTCATGTTTCACTACATCAGATGTAGAGGGAGAGATCTGAGAGGACAACACAAACCACTGAATATACTAGACCCAGTGGACTACACACACACACACACACACACACACACACACACACACACACACACACACACAGTAACAGCAAATGGACCACATAATTGGATCAGGGATTCAGTACACAGACTCTCCCTGGGAGAGACAAGAAAATACGCCTTAGAAGAGTCAACTCTAAACCTCCACATCAACTGTAAATCTCCACATCAACTGTAAACCTCCACATCAACTCTAAACCTCCACATCAACTCTAAACCTCCACATCAACTGTAAACCTCCACATCAACTCTAAACCTCCACATCAACTCTAAACCTCCACATCAACTCTAAACCTCCACATCAACTCTAAACCTCCACATCAACTCTAAACCTCCACATCAACTGTAAACCTCCACATCAACTGTAAACCTCCACATCAACTGTAAACCTCCACATCAACTGTAAACCTCCACATCAACTCTAAACCTCCACATCAACTGTAAACCTCCACATCAACTGTAAACCTCCACATCAACTGTAAACCTCCACATCAACTCTAAACCTCCACATCAACTCTAAACCTCCACATCAACTGTAAACCTCCACATCAACTCTAAACCTCCACATCAACTCCAAACCTCCACATCAACTCTAAACCTCCACATCAACTGTAAACCTCCACATCAACTCTAAACCTCCACATCAACTCTAAACCTCCACATCAACTCTAAACCTCCACATCAACTCCAAACCTCCACATCAACTGTAAACCTCCACATCAACTCTAAACCTCCACATCAACTGTAAACCTCCACATCAACTCTAAACCTCCACATCAACTGTAAACCTCCACATCAACTCTAAACCTCCACATCAACTCTACACCTCCACATCAACTCTAAACCTCCACATCAACTGTAAACCTCCACATCAACTCTAAACCTCCACATCAACTGTAAACCTCCACATCAACTGTAAACCTCCACATCAACTCTAAACCTCCACATCAACTGTAAACCTCCACATCAACTGTAAACCTCCACATCAACTGTAAACCGCCACATCAACTCTAAACCTCCACATCAACTCTAAACCTCCACATCAACTGTAAACCTCCACATCAACTGTAAACCTCCACATCAACTGTAAACCTCCACATCAACTCTAAACCTCCACATCAACTCTAAACCTCCACATCAACTCTAAACCTCCACATCAACTGTAAACCTCCACATCAACTGTAAACCTCCACATCAACTCTAAACCTCCACATCAACTCTAAACCTCCACATCAACTGTAAACCTCCACATCAACTCTAAACCTCCACATCAACTCTAAACCTCCAAATCAACTGTAAACCTCCACATCAACTGTAAACCTCCACATCAACTGTAAACCTCCACATCAACTGTAAACCTCCACATCAACTCTAAACCTCCACATCAACTCTAAACCTCCACATCAACTCTAAACCTCCACATCAACTGTAAACCTCCACATCAACGCTAAACCTCCACATCAACTCTAAACCTCCACATCAACTCTAAACCTCCACATCAACTGTAAACCTCCACATCAACTCTAAACCTCCACATCAACTGTAAACCTCCACATCAACTGTAAACCTCCACATCAACTGTAAACCTCCACATCAACTCTAAACCTCCACATCAACTGTAAACCTCCACATCAACTGTAAACCTCCACATCAACTGTAAACCTCCACATCAACTGTAAACCTCCACATCAACTCTAAACCTCCACATCAACTCTAAACCTCCACATCAACTGTAAACCTCCACATCAACTGTAAACCTCATCAACTCTACCATCAGGCCTTTTACACATCAATGAGCTGCTAAAAAGCCCTTCTCAGCTCAAGTCATGAAAACTTCAAGGCTGAAATCATTAGAGAAAGGAAGTAGGGGTTTTCTACCACAGACACCAGTGCTGCTGCAGCAAACTGGATACAACGATCCACAACGAAAGACTTGGTGTAATGCAGAGTAGAGAGACTCTGTGTTTTACTACAGAGGGGAAGGTAGCAGAGACAGAGAGGTGGACTGTCCTGTGTTTTACTACAGAAGGGAAGGTAGCAGAGACAGAGAGGTGGACTGTCCTGTGTTTTACTACAGAAGGGAAGGTAACAGAGACAGAGACAGAGAGGTGGACTGTCCTGTGTTTTACTACAGAAGGGAAGGTAGCAGAAACAGAGAGGTGGACTGTCCTGTGTTTTACTACAGAAGGGAAGGTAGCAGAGACAGAGAGGTGGACTGTCCTGTGTTTTACTACAGAAGGGAAGGTAGCAGAGACAAAGAGGTGGACTGTCCTGTGTTTTACTACAGAGGGGAAGGTAACAGAGACAGAGAGGTGGACTGTCCTGTGTTTTACTACAGAAGGGAAGGTAGCAGAGACAAAGAGGTGGACTGTCCTGTGTTTTACTACAGAGGGGAAGGTAACAGAGACAGAGAGGTGGACTGTCCTGTGTTTTACTACAGAAGGGAAGGTAGCAGAGACAGAGAGGTGGACTGTCCTGTGTTTTACTACAGAAGGGAAGGTAGCAGAGACAGAGAGGTGGACTGTCCTGTGTTTTACTACAGAAGGGAAGGTAGCAGAGACAAAGAGGTGGACTGTCCTGTGTTTTACTACAGAAGGGAAGGTAGCAGAGACAGAGACAGAGAGGTGGACTGTCCTGTGTTTTACTACAGAAGGGAAGGTAACAGAGACAGAGACAGAGAGGTGGACTGTCCTGTGTTTTACTACAGAAGGGAAGGTAGCAGAGACAGAGACAGAGAGGTGGACTGTCCTGTGTTTTACTACAGAAGGGAAGGTAGCAGAGACAGAGAGGTGGACTGTCCTGTGTTTTACTACAGAAGGGAAGGTAACAGAGACAGAGAGGTGGACTGTCCTGTACTGCGAAGCTCAACAGCAGTAGTTAATCAGCAACCTGCTCCTAGAGAGCTAGCTAGGTGGTGCTGACTTCCTCCCGTAGTTCACACTAACTGCTCCTAAGGGCTACTGACCCACATTAGGTATCATGTCTTGAAATGGAAGACTTGGGACATGCATAGCTGAGAGTGTCTGAGTACAGAACGGAATTCATCAACATTCAGAGACTGAGGTGGTAACCTACCATGGAAAGGCTCTAGGAGACCCAATATGCACACTATCATACCCTGTAGCATGACGCAATATATTCACACTATCATACCCTGTAGAATGAAGCAATATATTCACACTATCATACCCTGTAGAATGAAGCAATATATTCACACTATCATACCCTGTAGAATGAAGCAATATATTCACACTATCATACCCTGTAGAATGAAGCAATATATTCACACTATCATACCCTGTAGAATGAAGCAATATATTCACACTATCATACCCTGTAGAATGAAGCAATATATTCACACTATCATACCCTGTAGAATGAAGCAATATATTCACACTATCATACCCTGTAGATTGAAGCAATATATTCACACTATCATACCCTGTAGAATGAAGCAATATATTCACACTATCATACCCTGTAGAATGAAGCAATATATTCACACTATCATACCCTGTAGAATGAAGTAATATACTATCATACCCTGTAGAATGAAGCAACAGTAGTATGGACAGAACTTAGTTGACAGTCAGGGTGGTAGATTGGTACGATGTCAGAGTGGCAGAGTGTCAGGGTGGTACAGTGTGAGGGTGGTACGATGTCAGGGTGGTAGACTGGTACGATGTCAGGGTGGTAGAGTGTCAGGGTGGTATAGTGTGAGGGTGGTAGGACGTCAGGGTGGTGGAGTGTAAGGGTGGTAGGATGTCAGGGTGGTAGAGTGTGAGGGTGGTAGAGTGTCAGGGTGGTAGAGTGGTATAGTGTCAGGGTGGTAGAGTGTCAGGGTGGTATAGTGTGAGGGTGGTAGGATGTCAGGGTGGTACGATGTCAGGGTGGTAGAGTGTCAGGGTGGTAGAGTGTCAGGGTGGTAGAGTATGAGGGTGGTACAATGTCAGGGTGGTAGAGTGTCAGAGTGGTACAGTGTGAGGGTGGTAGGATGTCAGGGTGGTAGATTGGTATGATGTCAGGGTGGTAGAGCGTCAGGGTGGTAGAGTGTCAGGGTGGTAGAGTGTGAGGGTGGTACAATGTCAGGGTGGTAGAGTGTCAGAGTGGTACAGTGTGAGGGTGGTAGGATGTCAGGGTGGTAGATTGGTATGATGTCAGGGTGGTAGAGTGTCAGGGTGGTACAGTGTGAGGGTGGTACGATGTCAGGGTGGTAGACTGGTACGATGTCAGGGTGGTAGAGTGTCAGGGTGGTATAGTGTGAGGGTGGTAGGACGTCAGGGTGGTGGAGTGTAAGGGTGGTAGGATGTCAGGGTGGTAGAGTGTGAGGGTGGTAGGATGTCAGGGTGTTGGAGTGTGAGGGTGGTAGGATGTCAGGGTGTTAGAGTGGTAGGATGTCAGGGTGTTAGAGTGTGATGGTGGTACAGTGTGAGGGTGGTAGGATATCAGGGTGGTAGAGTGTGAGGGTGGTACAGTGTAAGGGTGGTAGGATGTCAGGGTGGTGGAGTGTGAGGGTGGTAGGATGTCAGGGTGGTAGAGTGTGAGGGTGGTACGATGTCAGGGTGGTAGAGTGTCAGGGTGGTAGAGTGTCAGGGTGGTACAGTGTGAGGGTGGTAGGATGTCAGGGTGGACACAGTCACACTCACCTTGCCTCCTTTGTCTGCACTGTAGAGCTGCATGCACAGGGAGGCAGAGAGGAGAGGGGGAACAAGAGAAGAGAAGAGAGCATATTGAGCTAGAGACAGTTGGAGGAGAGCAGGCCTGATGGGAAATAACCAGACAGCAGACAGTACCGTGGTTAAAGGAAATAACCAGACAGTACCATGGTTAAAGGAAATAACCAGCCAGTACCATGGTTAAAGGAAATAACCAGACAGCAGACAGTACCATGGTTAAAGGAAATAACCAGACAGTACCATGGTTAAAGGAAATAACCAGACAGTACCATGGTTAAAGGAAATAACCAGACAGTACCATGGTTAAAGGAAATAACCAGACAGTACCCTGGTTAAAGGAAATAACCAGACAGCAGACAGTACCATGGTTAAAGGAAATAACCAGACAGCAGACAGTACCATGGTTAAAGGAAATAACCAGACAGTACCATGGTTAAAGGAAATAACCAGACAGTACCATGGTTAAAGGAAATAACCAGACAGTACCATGGTTAAAGGAAATAACCAGACAGTACCGTGGTTAAAGGAAATAACCAGACAGTACCATGGTTAAAGGAAATAACCAGACAGTACCATGGTTAAAGGAAATAACCAGACAGTACCGTGGTTAAAGGAAATAACCAGACAGTTCCATGGTTAAAGGAAATAACCAGACAGTACCATGGTTAAAGGAAATAACCAGACAGTACCATGGTTAAAGGAAATAACCAGACACCAGACAGTACCATGGTTAAAGGAAATAACCAGACAGTACCGTGGTTAAAGGAAATAACCAGACAGCAGACAGTACCGTGGTTAAAGGAAATAACCAGACAGTACCATGGTTAAAGGAAATAACCAGACAGTACCGTGGTTAAAGGAAATAACCAGACAGTACCGTGGTTAAAGGAAATAACCAGACAGTACCATGGTTAAAGGAAATAACCAGACAGTACCATGGTTAAAGGAAATAACTACAGTGCTCTGATTAAGCAAATTGGAGCACGGGAGAGTTGGAGTATGAGTCCAAATCAAAGTACACGAAATGCTGGGTTCGTACAGACAGTGACAAGTCAAATTCAAGGGCTTTCAAGTACTTTTTTACAAGCACTAATAATTATTTTTTGAAGGACCATCAATTTGCAACAGTTCCTATTATGCAATTGTTTCTGGTCGCCACCAGATGGAAGTAGATCACCATAAGCTGACTTACTATTCATTACAATCTTACAAAATCTACTCAATAATACGTGTTTCACTACATATTTACTACATTCATGAGTGGTAAGTCAGTACTGATGATGTTGACTGATTTCCTTATATGATCTGTAACTCAGTAAACTCTTTAAAATTGTTGTGTTTATATTTTTGTTCAGTGTACGTGACAATAACATTAAATTGTCTTTATATTTCACAAAATGTTAGGTCCAATAGGCTGTCCCAACATATAATGACATGAAAGTTAATTCTGACAGTGTAAAAGGCCATTAGTTTACTATAAAATGTTGTATTCTATACACATTTGATGAGCAACAAGTTATTGTGTTTGATAAGATGAAAGATTCTCTAACCTCTCTCCCTGCTGGCTTCTCTCTGTGTATCTAATTTGGGTTAGGGTCATTGCAGCCTGACTCACCACTGTCTATCTCACTACTCTCTGTAAAAAAAAAGGTATTTTGTATGAGAACTTATAGCCCATCTTTTGATTATAGCTAGCTTCCTTTCAGTCCTGCTGAGGTCAGACTCCGTTCAGCGTTAGCTTCAAACTTAATCAGGTTTTTTTTGTTTGGGGGATGTCTGTTGACACGGCAGGAGTCGAGGGATGTTTTGGTTCGGGGGATGTCTGTTGACACGGCAGGAGTCGAGGGATGTTTTGGTTCGGGGGGATGTCTGTTGACACGGCAGGAGTCGAGGGATGTTTTGGTTCGGGGGGATGTCTGTTGATACGGCAGGAGTCGAGGGATGTTTTGGTTCGGGGGATGTCTGTTGACACGGCAGGAGTCGAGGGATGTTTTGGTTCGGGGGGATGTCTGTTGATACGGCAGGAGTCGAGGGATGTTTTGGTTCGGGGGATGTCTGTTGACACGGCAGGAGTCGAGGGATGTTAAAAAAAAAAAAAATCACACTGTCAGCAGCGTCTCTCTGCCACTTGCCACCGTAGGTCTGGGCTGAGGTAGTTTGTTTCACCACTCGGCCTATGTAGTGGCCGGAGTTTCCCGTTGGACAGAGTGGTGAGTGAATGCGTTGCTAACGAGGCAAATCCAGGAGAGCAGGCGAACATAACGAGCATTCATGAATCATTCATGATTTCACTCGTTAGCAAAGGTAGGTGCGATTACAACTCAGATCAATGCTGGGAAAGCAATAATAAGTGGATAAACGATCATTAACAAAATAAAAAGGCAAGTAAACGCTATTTCACAAATAAACGTTATTTACCCTCCACTACATCCCTGGGTTGGTCTGGCAAAACCATACATAAACATCTATAGTGGGGCAAAAAAGTATTTGGTCAGCCACCAATTGTGCAAGTTCTCCCACTTAAAAAGATGAGAGAGGCCTGTAATTCTCATCATAGGTACACTTCAACTATGACAGACAAAATGAGGGGGAAAAAATCCTGAAAATCACATTGTAGGATTTTTTATGATTTTATTTGCAAATTATGGTGGAAAATAAGTATTTGGTCAATAATAAAAGTTTCTCTCAATACTTTGTTATATACCCTTTGTTGGCAATGGCAGAGGTCAAATGTTTTCTGTAAGTCTTCACAAGGTTTTCACACACCGTTGCTGGTATTTTGGCCCATTCCTCCATGCAGATCTCCTCTAGAGCAGTGATGTTTTGGGGCTGTTGCTGGGCAACACGGACTTTCAACTCCCTCCAAAGATTTTCTATGGGGTTGAGATCTGGAGAATGGCTAGGCCACTCCAGGACCTTGAAATGCTTCTTACGAAGCCACTTCTTCGTTGCCCGGGCGGTGTGTTTGGGATCATTGTCATGCTGAAAGACCCAGCCACGTTTCATCTTCAATGCCCTTGCTGATGGAAGGAGGTTTTCACTCAAAATCTCACGATACATGGCCCCATTCATTCTTTCCTTTACACGGATCAGTCGTCCTGGTCCCTTTGCAGAAAAACAGCCCCAAAGCATGATGGTGCCACCCCCATGCTTCACAGTAGGTATGGTGTTCTTTGGATGCAACTCAGCATTCTTTGTCCTCCAAACACGACGAGTTGAGTTTTTACCAAAAAGTTATATTTTGGTTTCATCTGACCATATGACATTCTCCCAATCTTCTTCTGGATCATCCAAATGCTCTTTAGCAAACTTCAGATGGGCCTGGACATGTACTGCCTTAAACACGTCTGGCACTGCAGGATTTGAGTCCCTGGTGGCGTAGTGTGTTACTGATGGTAGGCATTGTTACTTTGGTCCCAGCTCTCTGCAGGTCATTCATTAGGTCCCACCGTGTGGTTCTGGGATTTTTGCTCACCGTTCTTGTGATCATTTTGACCACACGGGGTGAGATCTTGCGTGGAGCCCCAGATCGAGGGAGATTATCAGTGGTCTTGTATGTCTTCCATTTCCTAATAATTGCTCCCACAGTTGATTTCTTCAAACCAAGCTGCTTACCTATTGCAGATTCAGTCTTCCCAGCCTGGTGCAGGTCTACAATTTTGTTTCTGGTGTCCTTTGACAGCTCTTTGGTCTTGGCCATAGTGGAGTTTGGAGTGTGACTGTTTGAGGTTGTGGACAGGTGTCTTTTATACTGATAAGTTCAAACAGGTGCCATTAATACAGCGAACAAGTTGAGGACAGAGGAGCCTCTTAAGAAGAAGATACAGATCTGTGAGAGTTTGTAGGTGACCAAATACTTATGTTCCACCATAATTGGCAAATAAATTCACTAAAAATCCTACAATGTGATTTTCTGGATTTTTTTTTATTACAGACCTCTCTCATCTTTATAAGTGGGAGAACTTGCACAATTGGTGGCTGACTAAATACAGTAGGGGGAGGGCTGCTCAGCGTGAGGTAATACAGTAGGGGGAGTGCTGCTCAGCGTGAGGTAATACAGTAGGGGGAGTGCTACTCAGCTTGAGGTAATACAGTAGGGGGGAGTGCTGCTCAGCGTGAGGTAATACAGTAGGGGGAGTGCTGCTCGGCGTGAGGTAATACAGTAGGGGTAGTGCTGCTTAGTGTGAGGTAATACAGTAGGGGGGAGTGCTGCTCAGCGTGAGGTAATACAGTAGGGGGGAGTGATGTTCAGCGTGAGGTAATACAGTAGGGGTAGTGGGAGGTAATACAGTAGGGGGAGAGCTACTCAGCTTGAGGTAATACAGTAGGGGGGAGTGCTGCTCAGCGTGAGGTAATACAGTAGGGGGGAGTGCTGCTCGGCGTGAGGTAATACAGTAGGGGTAGTGCTGCTTAGTGTGAGGTAATACAGTAGGGGTGAGTGCTGCTCACTGTGAGGTAATACAGTAGGGGGAGTGCTACTCAGCATGAGGTAATACAGTAGGGGGAGTGCTGCTCAGCATGAGTTAATACAGTAGGGGGAGTGCTACTCAGCATGAGGTAATACAGTAGGGGGAGTGCTGCTCAGTGTGAGGTAATACAGTCGAGGGAGTGCTGCTCAGCATGAGGTAATACAGTAGGGGGAAGTGCTGCTCAGCATGAGGTAATACAGTAGGGGGGAGTGCTGCTCAGCGTGAGGTAATACAGTAGGGGGAGTGCTGCTCGGCGTGAGGTAATACAGTAGGGGTAGTGCTGCTTAGTGTGAGGTAATACAGTAGGGGTGAGTGCTGCTCAGTGTGAGGTAATACAGTAGGGGGAGTGCTACTCAGCATGAGGTAATACAGTAGGGGGGAGTGCTGCTCAGCATGAGTTAATACAGTAGGGGGAGTGCTACTCAGCATGAGGTAATACAGTAGGGGGAGTGCTGCTCAGTGTGAGGTAATACAGTCGAGGGAGTGCTGCTCAGCATGAGGTAATACAGTAGGGGGAAGTGCTGCTCAGCATGAGGTAATACAGTAGGGGGAGTGCTACTCAGCATGAGGTAATACAGTAGGGGGAGTGCTGCTCAGTGTGAGGTAATACAGTAGGGGGGAGTGCTGCTCAGCGTGAGGTAATACAGTAGGGGGGAGTGCTGCTCAGCATGAGGTAATACAGTAGGGGGAGTGCTGCTCAGCATGAGGTAATACAGTAGGGGGAGTGGTACTCAGCATGAGGTAATACAGTAGGGGGGAGTGCTGCTCAGTGTGAGGTAATACAGTAGGGGGGAGTGCTGCTCAGTGTGAGGTAATACAGTAGGGGGGAGTGCTTCTCAAATGGAATGTTTTATGCGTACTCAAGAGAATGTCCTCGGGAAAATGCACTAGAAGCATGAGAGTGTGGAGCACGGTAATATGCATATTGAGAAACACCCAGTGACTCAGGGGAGCACGGTAGTATGCATATTGAGAAACACCCAGTGACTCAGGGGAGCACGGTAGTATGCATATTGAGAAACACCCAGTGACTCAGGGGAGCACGGTAGTATGCATATTGAGAAACACCCAGTGACTCAGGGGAGCACGGTAGTATGCATATTGAGAAACACCCAGTGACTCAGGGGAGCACGGTAGTAATGCATATTGAGAAACACCCAGTGACTCAGGGGAGCAGGGTAGTATGCATATTGAGAAACACCCAGTGACTCAGGGGAGCACGGTAGTATGCATATTGAGAAACACCCACGGTCTTCAATAAAGACTTAATTAGTAAAAATCTGCTGTGTTAATGCTTTGGCTGCACCTACATCAGCCCTTAACAGAGTAAAGGGGAATGGAGGGGAATGGATATGAATGGGAGAGAGAAAGTAAAGGTAGAGGATATCAAGCATAGCTACTAGACAGGGAGAAGAACACTGATATAGGATAGCATAGCTACTAGACAGGGAGAAGAACACTGATAGAGGATAGCATAGCTACTAGACAGGGAGAAGAACACTGATAGAGGATAGCATAGCTACTAGACAGGGAGAAGAACACTGACAGAGGATAGCATAGCTACCAGACAGGGAGAAGAACACTGATAGAGGATAGCATAGCTACTAGACAGGGAGAAGAACACTGACAGAGGATAGCATAGCTACCAGACAGGGAGAAGAACACTGATAGAGGATAGCATAGTTACTAGACAGGGAGAAGAACACTGATAGAGGATAGCATAGTTACTAGACAGGGAGAAGAACACTGATAGAGGATAGCATAGTTACTAGACAGGGAGAAGAACACTGACAGAGGATAGCATAGCTACCAGACAGGGAGAAGAACACTGATAGAGGATAGCATAGTTACTAGACAGGGAGAAGAACACTGATAGAGGATAGCATAGTTACTAGACAGGGAGAAGAACACTGATAGAGGATAGCATAGTTACTAGACAGGGAGAAGAACACTGATAGAGGATAGCATAGTTACTAGACAGGGAGAAGAACACTGATAGAGGATAGCATAGTTACTAGACAGGGAGAAGAACACTGACAGAGGATAGCATAGCTACCAGACAGGGAGAAGAACACTGATAGAGGATAGCATAGTTACTAGACAGGGAGAAGAACACTGATAGAGGATAGCATAGCTACCAGACAGGGAGAAGAACACTGATAGAGGATAGCATAGTTACTAGACAGGGAGAAGAACACTGATAGAGGATAGCATAGTTACTAGACAGGGAGAAGAACACTGACAGAGGATAGCATAGCTACTAGACAGGGAGAAGAACACTGATAGAGGATAGCATAGTTACTAGACAGGGAGAAGAACACTGATAGAGGATAGCATAGCTACTAGACAGGGAGAAGAACACTGATAGAGGATAGCATAGTTACTAGACAGGGAGAAGAACACTGATAGAGGATAGCATAGCTACTAGACAGGGAGAAGAACACTGATAGAGGATAGCATAGTTACTAGACAGGGAGAAGAACACTGATAGAGGATAGCATAGCTACTAGACAGGGAGAAGAACACTGATAGAGGATAGCATAGTTACTAGACAGGGAGAAGAACACTGATAGAGGATAGCATAGTTACTAGACAGGGAGAAGAACACTGATAGAGGATAGCATAGTTACTAGACAGGGAGAAGAACACTGATAGAGGATAGCATAGTTACTAGACACACATTTCACAGAGGATAGGTCTATATATATGACTAGGATGATATAGTACTATAAATCAAGCTGTATGGAGAAGGGTTATTTCAGAGAATAGGTCTATACAGGACCGGGATGACAGTATTATAAACCAAAGCTGTACCTTGTCCACACAGTCATCGAAGAAGGCCAAGCTGGCGTCTTTGTCTGAGACGAAGGAGCACTCCTCTATGAATCTGATGAACATCTGAGTCTTGGTCATCAGGGAGTAGAACTTCTGGTGGGACCGATCTCTGCTCTTCAGGAACCCTACAGAACATAACAACCATATGAGAATCATAACAAGATACAGTAGAACTTCTGGTGGGACCGGTCTCTGCTCTTCAGGAACCCCGAAGAGGACGGTTGGGGAGGGAGAAACGGAACATTTGTGGTTCACTGCTAGATATATCTGGCAAAATAGGTTTAGGGTCTTGGAACCTTGACCATGAAGCACACTGCTTATTTGTTGTATTTTTTTAACTAGATAAGTCTTTATTTAACCAGGTGAGTCTTTATTTAACCAGGTGAGTCTTTATTTAACCAGGTGAGTCTTTATTTAACCAGGTGAGTCTTTATTTAACCAGGTGAGTCTTTATTTACCAGGTGAGTCTTTATTTAACCAGGTGAGTCTTTATTTAACCAGGTTAGTCTTTATTTAACCAGGTGAGTCTTTATTTAACCAGGTGAGTCTTTATTTAACCATGTGAGTCTTTATTTAACCAGGTAAGTCTTTATTTAACCAGGTAAGTCTTTATTTAACCAGGTGAGTCTTTATTTAACCATGTGAGTCTTTATTTAACCCAGTGAGTCTTTATTTAACCCAGTGAGTCTTTATTTAACCCAGTGAGTCTTTATTTAACCAGGTGAGTCTTTATTTAACCAGGTGAGTCTTTATTTAACCAGGTGAGTCTTTATTTAACCAGGTGAGTCTTTATTTACCAGGTGAGTCTTTATTTAACCAGGTGAGTCTTTATTTACCAGGTGAGTCTTTATTTAACCAGGTGAGTCTTTATTTAACCAGGTGAGTCTTTATTTAACCAGGTGAGTCTTTATTTAACCAGGTGAGTCTTTATTTACCAGGTGAGTCTTTATTTAACCAGGTGAGTCTTTATTTAACCAGGTGAGTCTTTATTTACCAGGTGAGTCTTTATTTAACCAGGTGAGTCTTTATTTAACCTTGTGAGTCTTTATTTAACCAGGTGAGTCTTTATTTACCAGGTGAGTCTTTATTTAACCAGGTGAGTCTTTATTTAACCAGGTGAGTCTTTATTTAACCAGGTAAGTCTTTATTTAACCAGGTGAGTCTTTATTTAACCAAGTGAGTCTTTATTTAACCAATTGAGTCTTTATTTAACCAGGTGAGTCTTTATTTAACCAAGTGAGTCTTTATTTAACCAGGTGAGTCCTTATTTAACCAGGTGGGTCTTTATTTAACCAAGTGAGTCTTTATTTAACCAGGTGAGTCTTTATTTAACCAGGTGAGTCTTTATTTACCAGGTGAGTCTTTATTTAACCAGGTGAGTCTTTATTTACCAGGTGAGTCTTTATTTAACCAGGTGAGTCTTTATTTAACCAGGTGAGTCTTTATTTAACCAGGTGAGTCTTTATTTAACCAGGTGAGTCTTTATTTAACCTCTACGTGATTGGTGACCCCCCTACGGGATGGTTGAGCTATCGTGTGCTAATGTGATTAGCATGAGGTTGTAAGTAACAATAACATTTCCCAGGATATAGACACACACTTTTTCAGTTCTTCCCACAAGTTTTCTATGGGATTAAGGTCAGGGCTTTGTGATGGCCACCCCAATACCTTGACTTTGTTGTCTTTAAGCCATTTTGCCACAATTTTGGAAGTACGCTTGGGGTCATTGTCCATTTGGAAGACCCATTTGCGACCAAGCTTTAGTTTGCAGTTGCAAACCGTAGTCTGGCTTTTTATGGCGGTTTTGGAGCAGTGGCTTCTTCCTTGCTGAGCGGCCTTTCAGGTTATGTCGATATAGGACTCATTTTACTGTGGATATAGTAACTTTTGTACCTGTTTCCTCCAGCATCTTCGCAAGGTTCTTTGTTGTTGTTCTGGGATTGATTTGCACTTTTTGCACTAAAGCACGTTCATCTCTAGGAGACAGAACGCATCTCCTTCCTGAGCGGTATGACGGCTGCGTGGTCACATAGTGTTTATACTTGCATAATATTGTTTGTACAGATGAACGTGGTACCTTCAGGCGTTTGGAAATTGCTCCCAAGGATGAACCAGACTTGTGGAGGTCTACAATTTTTTTGCTGAGGTCTTCGCTGATTTCTTTTAATTGTCCCATGATGTCAAGCCAAGAGGTACTGAGTTTGAAGGTAGGCCTTGAAATACATCCACAGGTACACCTCCAATTGACTCAAATTATGTCAATTAGTCTATCAGAAGCTTCTAAAGCCATGACATAATTTTCTTGAATTTTCCAAGTTGTTTAAAGGCACAGTCAACTTAGTGTATGTAAACTTCTGACCCACTGGAATTGTGGAACAGTGAATTATAAGTGAAATAATCTGTCTGTAAACAATAGTTGGAAAAATGACTTGTGTCATACACAAAGTAGATGTCCTAACCGACTTGCCAAAACTATAGTGGTTGAAAAACGAGTTTTAATGACTCCAACCTAAGTGTATGTAATCTTACGTCTTCAACTGTATCTGATATGGGCAGAAAGCTTAAATGTATTGTTAATCTAACTGCACTGTCCAATTTACAGTAGCTATTACAGTGAAAGAATACCATGCTATTGTTCGAGGAGAATTGCCCAGTTATGAACTTCAAAATGTATCAATAAAGCCACATTTGGGCAGAGTTGATACAACATTTTGAACAGTAATGCAATGGTTCATTGGATCTGTAAAAAAAAAATCTTTGCACGTACACTGCTTCCACCTAGTGGCCAAAATCTAAATAACACGTTGTGGCCTTTTTCTCTTTTCAAAGACGATGGGGGTAAAACATATGTTGATTCTTCTGCATTCATTTCACATTTCCACAAACTTCTAAGTGTTTCCTTTCAAATGGTATCAAGTAATACCTATATCCTTGCTTCAGGTCCTGAGCGACAGGCAGTTAGATTTGGGTATGTCATTTTAGGTGAAAATTGAAGAAAGGGTCCGATCCTTAATAAGAGGTACCAGGTGAGTCTTTATTTTAACCAGGTAAGTCTTTGAGAACACATTCTCTCTTACAATAGCGACGAATGTACCGTAGCTGGGCACAGTCGTGCAGGTAAGATAACACATGGCCAATATAAGGTGCAAAACAGGGAAGTGACTTCCTCTTATATAAGTGTTAAACCCAGCAGGGCTGACTAGCAGCTGACCTGTTTAACAGCGGACATGATTAACAGCTGACCTGATTAACAGCTGACCTGACTAACAGCTGACCTACGGGACAGACAGGGCCAAGGGGAGTGAGGAGGATGGTTGGTCATTGGCTCACACTGCAGTCATGGAGGCCAAGCTTTGTATTTTTGTGGGTCCCAACAGTAATACAAATGGACAGCTGATAGATTCTCTATGGATACAGATACACCCACACCACTTGGCCAAAGAAACACGTTGAGAAAGCACATTTTCCCATTACCCATACTTGTGTGTGTGTCTTTCAGCTCTAGTCATTACATAACAACACTGCAGGGGTCTCTCTAAACTCCTCATCCCTATTTGTAGGGATCACAATCCTCATAACCAACATGTCCTTAGCTACAGCTAGCATGGCTAGCATCCACTAGAGAATGCTCATGTCCTTGTCTACAGCTAGCACGGCTAGCATCCACTAGAGAATGCTCATGCCTTATCTTGGCCAGGTCGCAGTTGCAAATGAGAACTTGTTCTCAACTAGCCTACCTGGTTAAATAAAGGTGAAATAAAATAAAATAAAAAAAAATAAAAATGTCCTTGGCTACAGCTAGCATCCACTAGAGAATGCTCATGTCCTTGCCTACAGCTAGCATGGTTAGCATCCACTAGAGAATGCTCATGTCCTTGTCTACAGCTAGCATGGTTAGCATCCACTAGAGAATGCTCATGTCTTGGCTACAGCTAGCATGGTTAGCATCCACTAGAGAATGTTCATGTCTTGGCTACAGCTAGCATGGTTAGCATCCACTAGAGAATGTTAATGTCCTTGTCTACAGCTAGCATGGCTAGCATCCACTAAAGAATGTTCATGTCCTTGTCTACAGCTAGCATGGCTAGCATCCACTAGAGAATGTTCATGTCCTTGTCTACAGCTAGCATGGCTAGCATCCACTAGAGAATGTTCATGTCCTTGGCTACAGCTAGCATGGTTAGCATCCACTAGAGAATGTTCATGTCCTTGTCTACAGCTAGCATGGTTAGCATCCACTAGAGAATGCTCATGTCCTTGTCTACAGCTAGCACGACTAGCATCCACTAGAGAATGCTCATGTCCTTGGCTACAGCTAGCATGGTTAGCATCCACTAGAGAATGTTCATGTCCTTGTCTACAGCTAGCATGGTTAGCATCCACTAGAGAATGCTCATGTCCTTGTCTACAGCTAGCATGGCTAGCATCCACTAGAGAATGTTCATGTCCTTGTCTACAGCTAGCATGGCTAGCATCCACTAGAGAATGTTCATGTCCTTGTCTACAGCTAGCATGGTTAGCATCCACTAGAGAATGCTCATGTCTTGGCTACAGCTAGCATGGTTAGCATCCACTAGAGAATGTTCATGTCTTGGCTACAGCTAGCATGGCTAGCATCCACTAGAGAATGTTCATGTCCTTGTCTACAGCTAGCATGGTTAGCATCCACTAGAGAATGTTCATGTCCTTGTCTACAGCTAGCATGGCTAGCATCCACTAAAGAATGTTCATGTCCTTGTCTACAGCTAGCATGGCTAGCATCCACTAGAGAATGTTAATGTCCTTGTCTACAGCTAGCATGGTTAGCATCCACTAGAGAATGCTCATGTCTTGGCTACAGCTAGCATGGTTAGCATCCACTAGAGAATGTTCATGTCTTGGCTACAGCTAGCATGGTTAGCATCCACTGAGAATGCTCATGTCTTGGCTACAGCTAGCATAGTTAGCATCCACTAGAGAATGTTCATGTCCTTGGCTATGGGCCATGGTATCAGGTGTGGTATTAGCCAGCTTCAACTGGCCCCAGTCCAGACTCAACTTTATCAGGTGTGGTATTAGTCAGCTTCAACTGGCCCCAGTCCAGACTCAACTCTATCAGGTGTGGTATTAGCCAGCTTCAACTGGCCCTAGTCCAGGCTCTGGAGCAGAGAACAGCTGCAGCTAGCTAGAGCTCCAGACCTGCACATGCTCTGAGACTCACACACAAAGAGACTCACATACACACCAAGCCAGTACTAACCTTGCAGGTCAAAGAGAGAGGAGGCGTCAGTAGTCTTCTCAGACGGGGCCTGGGTGATGGGTCTCAGGTATGAGCGGTAGCCTTTCAAGATGGCCGCCATGAACCTGAGGAAGGCTTCCTGTATCTCCATCTCCAGGCTGTGGAGGCTCTTCCCACAGGCCAGCTCTGTACAGTCACTCATACTCAGCTCCAATAGGCCATCAGGACGCTGCTGACCTAGGGGGAACCAATAGAAAAGAGAGATGTTGGTTCTGCTGACCTAGGGGGAACCAATAGAAAAGAGAGATGTTGGTTCTGCTGACCTAGGGGGAACCAATAGAAAAGAGAGATGTTGGTTCTGCTGACCTGGGGGGAACCAATAGAAAAGAGGGTTGTTGGTTCTGCTGATCTGGGGGGAACCAATAGAAAAGAGAGATGTTGGTTCTGCTGACCTAGGGGGAACCAATAGAAAAGAGGGTTGTTGGTTCTGCTGACCTAGGGGGAACCAATAGAAAAGAGGGTTGCTGGTTCTGCTGATCTGGGGGGAACCAATAGAAAAGAGGGTTGTTGGTTCTGCTGACCTAGGGGGAACCAATAGAAAAGAGGGTTGCTGGTTCTGCTGATCTGGGGGGAACCAATGGAAAATATGTTTTTTGTTTACATATCTTATAGGGTTTGTCCCAAATGGCACCATATTCCTTAATGTAGTGCACTAGATAGGGAACAGGGAGCCATGTGGGATGCAGACCTCATGCAGTTCCAGAGATACATAGAGGAAAACACTCTTAGAAGATACAATGGGTGGACAAAACATTAGGAACACCTGCTCCTTCCATGACAGACTGACCCGGTGAATCCAGGTGAAAGATATGATCCCTTACTGATGTCACTTGGTAAATCCACTTCAATCAGTGTAGATGAAGTGGAGAAGACCGGTTAAAGAAGGATTTTTTTAGCAACATAATATTAGGAAGGTGTCTTAATATTTTGTCTACTATGTTGAACTACCTGTCACAGTTGAAGACAGTTTAAAACACTACTTAAAACAAGCAGGACTGTCTGTATGAAAGTTGAGTTGATGACGTGAGGGGTTTGGGTTCTGTCTGTCTTGTTGTTGTTGAACTAGATAAAGGGTAAATAACAAAAAACACACAGTTTAAATCTCTATTGAAGTTAGTTTTCCTCTAAGAAACAAGTCCCTAAAGATCAGACTCAGCTTGTCACTCTGCCAAGCTGTATCGATGTTCAATATTCCCAGCCTAAACACTAATGCAGTGGCAGGACACATTTTCAGCCTCACTGAGTCTCAGAATGTAACACTATTAGATTTGGATTTGATTTCTCAATAAGCAGGCAGCAGGTTTACTGGCTAGGATATAAATAACACAACTGAACTAATGGAGACAAATAGAGCAGGTAGGGAGAGAGAGTGGGGGGAGAGGGGGGAGAGAGGACAGAGAGAGAGAGGAGGAGAGGGAGGAGAGAGAGAGAGAGGAGAGAGAAGAGAACGAGGGGGAGAGAGGGGGGGATAGAGGAGAGAGAGGGGTGAGAGAAAAAGAGAGTGAGAGAGAGAGAGATGCAGCGAGAGAAGAGAGCGAGGGGGAGGTTGGAGATAGAGGGGTGAGAGAGAAAGAGAGGGAGAGAGAGAGATGCAGCGACAGAGAGCGAGAGAGAGATACAGCAAGAAAGAGAGAGCGAGAGAAGAGAGCGAGGGGGAGATAGAGGGGTGCGAGAGAGGGAGAGATAGAGAGATGCAGCGAGAGAGAGAGCGAGGGGGAGGGGGAGATAGAGGGGTGCGAGAGAAAGAGAGAGAGATGCAGCGAGAGAGAGAGCGAGAGAGAGAGAGAGATGCAGAGAGTAAGAGAGAGAAATGCAGCGAGAGAGAGAGAGAGCGAGACGCAGAGAGCGAGAGAGAGAGATGCAGCGAGAAAGAGAGAGCGAGGGGGAGATAGAGGGGTGCGAGAGAAAGAGAGAGAGAGAGTTGCAGCGAGAGAGAGATAGAGAGAGCGAGAGAAATGCAGAGAGAGAGGAATAATGATGTAATACTAACTGGTGGTTTTGTTACAGAGGAAGAGGAGAGAAGAAGAAGAATGATACAACACTGTTCTTTAATATAGACCTGCCGTCTGTTTGGTAGACACTGGAGAAAGGATAGGAAGCTGAATGTAAAGTACTCCTAAACTCCTGCTACAGTGGCTTATCATATTCAGAAACACCTGAGAGTCAAACACATCAGTCAAGAACACCTGAGAGTCAAACACATCAGCTTGAAAGAATCTTTCAAAGTCGACCTTGAAAAGGAGTTCTATTGAAAAAACGTGTTCTTGATCTAGCTTGGTTGCCAGATCTTTTTTTTGTTGCCAACTCCTTTGTCTTTGTTATATTAAAGGAGCGAACTGAGGCAGAACCAGAGTCACATCTGGCAACTCAGGCTACACTTGACCCAATTTATTCATTCTGAAATTTTTAGTCCTCTATCCACACAGTACAGTACGGTCCTCTACTCACCGTCCACCAGTTGCTGGTAGAGATTGTTCAGCACATTCATCAGGTTTTTACAGGCTTTCTTTGGCAGGATCTTCCAGGTCAGGGCCCTCTTATCTCCGTTGCTGAAAGGAGAAACACACGGTCAGCGCTCTCCAGACGTACAGAGAGGTGGAACACACCCAAAACTAACACTGACGGAGGATAGGGGCAGGAGACCACCCACGAGACTGCTGCCTCCAAGACTGGTCCAAATATCTTAGAACCACAGAAACAGATTGAACTTTGACCCATATGGAAAATGGATGCACACATCGCTGTACATCGCTGTGGATAAAAGTGTCTGATAAATTGAATATATTCTACTATTATCAGTACACCTACAGTGGCCAAACACGACGCAATACAGTCTCATTTTCTTCACCGTCGATTAAAGGCCTACAGTGGCCAAACACGACACAATACAGTCTCATTTTCTTCACCATCGATTAAAGGCCTACCGTGTAAAACACTTCCACAGCCCAGCTTGAGGAATAGACTGTCTCAACAGGGTTTACAGCCCAACTTGAGGAATAGACTGTCTCAGCAGGGTTACAGCCCACCTTGAGGAATAGACTGTCTCAGCTGGGTTACAGCCCACCTTGAGGAATAGACTGTCTCAACTGGGTTTACAGCCCACCTTGAGGAATAGACTGTCTCAACTGGGTTACAGCCCACCTTGAGGAATAGACTGTCTCAACTGGGTTTACAGCCCACCTTGAGGAATAGACTGTCTCAACAGGGTTTATAGCCCACCTTGAGGAATAGACTGTCTCAACTGGGGTTACAGCCCACCTTGAGGAATAGACTGTCTCAACTGGGGTTACAGCTCACCTTGAGGAATAGACTGTCTCAACTGGGGTTACAGCTCACCTTGAGGAATAGACTGTCTCAACAGGGTTACAGCCCACCTTGAGGAATAGACTGTCTCAACAGGGTTACAGCCCACCTTGAGGAATAGACTGTCTCAACTGGGTTACAGCCCACCTTGAGGAATAGACTGTCTCAGCAGGATTACAGCCCACCTTGAGGAATAGACTGTCTCAACTGAGTTTACAGCCCACCTTGAGGAATAGACTGTCTCAACTGAGTTTACAGCCCACCTTGAGGAATAGACTGTCTCAACTGAGTTTACAGCCCACCTTGATGAATAGACTGTCTCAACTGGGTTACAGCTCACCTTGAGGAATAGACTGTCTCAACTGGGTTACAGCTCACCTTGAGGAATAGACTGTCTCAACTGGGTTACAGCCCACCTTGAGGAATAGACTGTCTCAACTGGGTTACAGCCCACCTTGAGGAATAGACTGTCTCAACTGGGTTTACAGCCCACCTTGAGGAATAGACTGTCTCAGCTGGGTTACAGCCCACCTTGAGGAATAGACTGTCTCAACTGGGTTTACAGCCCACCTTGAGGAATAGACTGTCTCAACTGGGTTACAGCCCACCTTGAGGAATAGACTGTCTCAACTGGGTTACAGCTCACCTTGAGGAATAGACTGTCTCAACTGGGTTTACAGCCCACCTTGAGGAATAGACTGTCTCAACTGGGTTACAGCCCACCTTGAGGAATAGACTGTCTCAACTGGGTTACAGCCCACCTTGAGGAATAGACTGTCTCAACTGAGTTTACAGCCCACCTTGAGGAATAGACTGTCTCAACTGAGTTTACAGCCCACCTTGATGAATAGACTGTCTCAACTGGGTTACAGCTCACCTTGAGGAATAGACTGTCTCAACTGGGTTACAGCTCACCTTGAGGAATAGACTGTCTCAACTGGGTTACAGCCCACCTTGAGGAATAGACTGTCTCAGCTGGGTTACAGCCCACCTTGAGGAATAGACTGTCTCAACTGGGTTTACAGCCCACCTTGAGGAATAGACTGTCTCAGCTGGGTTACAGCCCACCTTGAGGAATAGACTGTCTCAACTGGGTTTACAGCCCACCTTGAGGAATAGACTGTCTCAACTGGGTTACAGCCCACCTTGAGGAATAGACTGTCTCAACTGGGTTACAGCTCACCTTGAGGAATAGACTGTCTCAGCAGGGTTTACAGCCCACCTTGAGGAATAGACTGTCTCAACTGGGTTTACAGCCCACCTTGAGGAATAGACTGTCTCAACTGGGTTACAGCCCACCTTGAGGAATAGACTGTCTCAACTGGGTTTACAGCCCACCTTGAGGAATAGACTGTCTCAACTGGGTTACAGCCCACCTTGAGGAATAGACTGTCTCAGCAGGGTTTACAGCCCACCTTGAGGAATAGACTGTCTCAACTGGGTTACAGCCCACCTTGAGGAATAGACTGTCTCAACTGGGTTACAGCCCACCTTGAGGAATAGACTGTCTCAACTGGGTTACAGCCCACCTTGAGGAATAGACTGTCTCAACTGGGTTACAGCCCACCTTGAGGAATAGACTGTCTCAACTGGGTTACAGCTCACCTTGAGGAATAGACTGTCTCAACTGGGTTACAGCCCACCTTGAGGAATAGACTGTCTCAACAGGGTTACAGCCCACCTTGAGGAATAGACTGTCTCAACAGGGTATACAGCCCACCTTGAGGAATAGACTGTCTCAACAGGGTTACAGCTCACCTTGAGGAATAGACTGTCTCAACTGGGTTACAGCTCACCTTGAGGAATAGACTGTCTCAACTGGGGTTACAGCTCACCTTGAGGAATAGACTGTCTCAACTGGGTTACAGCTCACCTTGAGGAATAGACTGTCTCAACTGGGTTACAGCCTACCTTGAGGAATAGACTGTCTCAACAGGGTTTACAGCCCACCTTGAGGAATAGACTGTCTCAGCAGGGTTACAGCCCACCTTGAGGAATAGACTGTCTCAACAGGGTTACAGCCCACCTTGAGGAATACACTGTCTCAACTGGGTTACAGCCCACCTTGAGGAATAGACTGTCTCAACTGGGTTACAGCCCACCTTGAGGAATAGACTGTCTCAGCAGTGTTTACAGCCCACCTTGAGGAATAGACTGTCTCAACAGGGTTTACAGCCCACCTTGAGGAATAGACTGTCTCAACTGGGTTACAGCCTACCTTGAGGAATAGACTGTCTCAACAGGGTTTACAGCCCACCTTGAGGAATAGACTGTCTCAACAGGGTTTACAGCCCACCTTGAGGAATAGACTGTCTCAACTGGGTTACAGCCCACCTTGAGGAATAGACTGTCTCAACTGGGTTACAGCCCACCTTGAGGAATAGACTCAGCAACACTGTAGTTTATAAAAAGTGAAAAAGGAAAAGGTTGACATGTTTGCTGCTGGGTGTCCTTCACTATGGTTGACTGTTCTCAGCCCGCTAGCTAAGTGGATGGAGGCCCTTCACTATGGTTGACTGTTCTCAGCCCGCTAGCTAAGTGTATGGAGGCCCTTCACTATGGTTGACTGTTCTCAGCCCGCTAGCTAAGTGGATGGAGGCCCTTCACTATGGTTGACTGTTCTCAGCCCGCTAGCTAAGTGGATGGAGGCCCTTCACTATGGTTGACTGTTCTCAGCCCGCTAGCTAAGTGGATGGAGGCCCTTCACTATGGTTGACTGTTCTCAGCCCGCTAGCTAAGTGGATGGAGGCCCTTCACTATGGTTGACTGTTCTCAGCCCGCTAGCTAAGTGGATGGAGGCCCTTCACTATGGTTGACTGTTCTCAGCCCGTTAGCTAAGTGGATGGAGGCCCTTCACTATGGTTGACTGTTCTCAGCCCGTTAGCTAAGTGGATGGAGGCCTTTCACTATGGTTGACTGTTCTCAGCCCGTTAGCTAAGTGGATGGAGGCCCTTCACTATGGTTGACTGTTCTCAGCCCGTTAGCTAAGTGGATGGAGGCCCTTCACTATGGTTGACCCTGTACTATTTTCAGCCCGTTAGCTAAGTGGAGAGTCTTTGGAGAGTCTTGGAGAGTCTTGGAGAGTCATACTGTGAGAGTTGGTTGGGGACTGAGCAGAAAGCCATAGTCACAAAGGACGTCAGGTAGCCTAGTGGTTAGAGCGTTGGACTAGCAACGTTGGACTAGTTACCGGAAGGTTGCAAGATCGAATCCCCGAGCTGACAAGGTAAAAATCTGTCGTTCTGCTCCTGAACAGGCAGTTAACCCACTGTTCCTAGACCAGTTAACCCACTGTTCCTAGACCAGTTAACCCACTGTTCCTAGGCCGTCATTGTAAGTAAGAATTTGTTCTTAACTGACTTGCCTAGTTAAATAAAGGATACATAAAAAAAAAATTGTACTCAAAAAAGAGACTTTACACATTATATGGATAGAAACCTTTAGTCTATTCCATTCTAGTACACAACAGGGGGTTGGTAGTCGCCGCAATGCTTCCTGGGAGATGGTGTTTGTGTCAGAAGAAGCTGTGCTTACTGGGAGATGGTGTTCGTGTCAGAAGAAGCTGTGCTTACTGGGAGATGGTGTTCGTGTCAGAAGAAGCAGTGCTTACTGCGAGATGGTGTTCGTGTCAGAAGAAGCTGTGCTTACTGGGAGATGGTGTTCGTGTCAGAAGAAGCTGTGCTTACTGGGAGATGGTGTTTGTGTCAGAAGAAGCTGTGCTTACTGGGAGATGGTGTTCGTGTCAGAAGAAGCTGTGCTTACTGGGAGATGGTGTTCGTGTCAGAAGAAGCTGTGCTTACTGGGAGATGGTGTTCGTGTCAGAAGAAGCTGTGCTTACTGGGAGATGGTGTTCGTGTCAGAAGAAGCTGTGCTTACTGGGAGATGGTGTTCGTGTCAGAAGAAGCTGTGCTTACTGGGAGATGGTGTTCGTGTCAGAAGAAGCTGTGCTTACTGGGAGATGGTGTTCGTGTCAGAAGAAGCTGTGCTTACTGGGAGATGGTGTTCGTGTCAGAAGAAGCAGTGCTTACTGGGAGATGGTGTTCGTGTCAGAAGAAGCTGTGCTTACTGGGAGATGGTGTTCGTGTCAGAAGAAGCTGTGCTTACTGGGAGATGGTGTTTGTGTCAGAAGAAGCTGTGCTTACTGGGAGATGGTGTTCGTGTCAGAAGAAGCTGTGCTTACTGGGAGATGGTGTTTGTGTCAGAAGAAGCTGTGCTTACTGGGAGATGGTGTTCGTGTCAGAAGAAGCTGTGCTTACTGGGAGATGGTGTTCGTGTCAGAAGAAGCTGTGCTTACTGGGAGATGGTGTTCGTGTCAGAAGAAGCTGTGCTTACTGGGAGATGGTGTTTGTGTCAGAAGAAGCTGTGCTTACTGGGAGATGGTGTTCGTGTCAGAAGAAGCTGTGCTTACTGGGAGATGGTGTTCGTGTCAGAAGAAGCTGTGCTTACTGGGAGATGGTGTTCGTGTCGAGGTCGACACAGCTGACGTCCAGCGGGGGGTCGTAAAGGTCAAAGTAGCGTGAGTCGACACCCACAATGAAGGGGCAGGGGGCGGAGAGGACCCCTGCCAGAGCCAGCGGGCACAGAGGGATGTATGGACACGGCCAGTGGAATGGGAAGATCATCTGAGGGGGAGAGAAAGAGAGGGAGGGAGGTCAAAACCGAGAGACATTACCAATACTGCAATTGTTAGCTACTACTAAAAATACTAACAAACTGCCATAGCGAATTATTTAAACCCTACTATCAAACTGCCATAGTTAATTATTTAACTTCTACTATCAAACTGCCATAGCTAATTATTTAAACCCTACTATCAAACTGCCATAGCTAATTATTTAAACCCTACTATCAAACTGCCATAGTTCATTATTTCACTTCTACTATCAAACTGTCATAGCTAATTATTTAACTTCTACTATCAAACTGCCATAGCGAATTATTTAAACCCTACTATCAAACTGCCATAGCTAATTATTTAAACCCTACTATCAAACTGCCATAGCTCATTATTTAAACTACTTACTAAAACCACAAGCTACTACCTAAAGTCCTAAAGATTCAAACAACTGATATCTGAGGTTCTATAGCATTAAACAGCTGATATCTGAGGTTCTATAGCATTAAACAACTGATATCTGAGGTTCTATAACATTAAACAGCTGATATCTGAGGTACTATATAGTGTTAAACAGCTGATATCTGAGGTACTATATAGTGTTAAACAGCTGATATCTGAGGTTCTATAGTGTTAAACAGCTGATATCTGAGGTTCTATAGTGTTAATCAGCTGATATCTGAGGTTCTATAGTGTTAAACAGCTGATATTTGAGGTACTATAGTGTTAAACAGCTGATATCTGAGGTACTATATAGTGTTAAACAGCTGATATCTGAGGTACTATATAGTGTTAAACAGCTGATATCTGAGGTTCTATAGTGTTAAACAGCTGATATCTGAGGTTCTATAGTGTTAAACAGCTGATATCTGAGGTTCTATAGTGTTAAACAGCTGATATCTGAGGTTCTATAGTGTTAAACAGCTGATATTTGAGGTACTATAGTGTTAAACAGCTGATATCTGAGGTACTATAGTGTTAATCAGCTGATATCTGAGGTTCTATAGTGTTAAACAGCTGATATCTGAGGTTCTATAGTGTTAAACAGCTGATATTTGAGGTACTATAGTGTTAAACAGCTGATATCTGAGGTACTATAGTGTCAAACAGCTGATATCTGAGGTTCTATATAGTGTCAAACAGCTGATATCTGAGGTACTATATAGTGTCAAACAGCTGATATCTGAGGTACTATATAGTGTTAAACAGCTGATATCTGAGGTACTATATAGTGTTAAACAGCTGATATCTGAGGTACTATATAGTGTTAAACAGCTGATATCTGAGGTACTATATAGTGTCAAACAGCTGATATCTGAGGTACTATATAGTGTTAAACAGCTGATATCTGAGGTACTCACAGCCACCAGAGCCTCAGTGACACTGGTCAGAACAGCGGGCCGTAGAGAGTGGACCAGGATCTTATGTTCTGTCACAGCAAACACCAGGAGCGTTATAGCATTCTCCGGACCGAGGTTCTGCAGCAGTATGGAGAACCGACCACCACTGGAACACAGCCATAGAAGAGATTAACACACTACATCACTATCATAACACATACCATACATTAACCATACCATAACTAATACCATACATTAACCATACCATAACATATACAATACATTAACCATATCATAACTAATACCATACATTAACCATACCATAACTAATACCATACATTAACCATACCATAACTAATACCATACATTAACCATATCATAACTAATACCATACATTAACCATACCATAACATATACCATCAATTAATCATACCATAACATATACCATACCATAACTAATACCATCAATTAACCATACAATCAATTAATCATACCATAACTAATACCATGAACTCCACCAGCAGTCACCAAACCTTCATCCAATTCTTTAAACCAGGTATGTTTTGGAGTTCCTCAAGGTACTGCTATAGGACCACTACTGTTCATATTATGATATACACCTGTTAAATCCACTTCAATCAGTGTAGATGAAGGGGAGGAGACAGGTTAAAGACAATTGAGTCATGGATTGTGTATGTGTGCCATTCAGAGGGTGAATGGGCAAGACAAAAGTTCATTTGAACAGGGTTATGGTAGTAGGTGCCAGGCGCATCGGTTTGAGTGTGTCAAGAACAGCAACTCCGCTGGAGTTTTCACGCTCAACAATTTCCTGTGTGAATCAAGAATGGTCCACCACACAATGGTGACATCCTGCCAACGTGGCACAACTGTGGGAAGCATTGGAGTGTAAAGTCCATCCCCCGACAAATTGAGGGCAAAGGAGGGGGGGGGGGGGGTTGTGCAAGTCAATATTAGGAAGACGTTCATAATGTTTTGTACACTCGGTGTATATGATACCTGTCTTACCTGAGTGGTAGAGGGGATGACACGGGCTGGCTCAACATCAGGCTGTCGTGAGGAGAGAGCTGGGGAATGTCAACACATTATCAGAGGTATAGTGTGGTGGGGACAGGTCTGGCACAAAATGGCTGCCGCGCTTCATTTAGCAGGTGGCTGTTATCAAAGATTCCCATATAACCAGTACTGTCTCTGTTGCCAGAGATTGGTGCTAGAAGGGGGTATAGTGTGGTGGGGACAGGTCTGGCACAAAATGGCTGCCGCACTTCATTTGGCTGTTATCAAAGACTCCCATATAACCGGTACTGTCTCTGTTGTCAGAGATTGGTGCTAGAAGGGGGTACGTTACCTCAATACAATGTGAATAACTTTGAGAAAAACACTATTAAAAGAATGATGATTATGATCAAGACAGAGTCAGACATGGTTTAGTCGTGAATAGAGACACACACTGACAGAAACCATAAACATAACATAGCAGCCAGCACCATGGATGTCTTAACTCACCTGCACCAGTATCCTGGGCCTCTGAGAGGAGGGGAACGGGACCTTGTGCATGAAGTGGGAGATGTGCCTGACAGGAAGAAGAAGGAGAAGAAGAAGAAGAAGAAGAGGAAGAAGAAGAAGAAGGAGAAGAAGAAGAGGAAGGAGAAGAAGAAGAAGAAGGAGAAGAAGAAGAAGAAGAAGAAGGAGAAGAAGAAGAGGAAGGAGAAGGAGAAGAAGAAGAAGGAGAAGAAGAAGAGGAAGGAGAAGGAGAAGAAGAAGAAGAAGAAGGAGAAGAAGAAGAAGAAGAAGAAGAAGAAGAAGAAGAAGAAGGAGAAGAAGAAGAAGAAGAAGAAGGAGAAGAAGAAGAGGAAGGAGAAGGAGAAGAAGAAGAAGGAGAAGAAGAAGAGGAAGGAGAAGGAGAAGAAGAAGAAGAAGAAGGAGAAGAAGAAGAAGAAGAAGAAGAAGAAGAAGAAGAAGAAGGAGAAGAAGAAGGAGAAGAAGAAGAAGAAGAAGGAGAAGAAGAAGAAGAAGAAGAAGAAGAAGGAGAAGAAGAAGGAGAAGAAGAAGAGGAAGGACAAGAAGAAGGAGAAGAAGAAGGAGAAGAGGAAGGCGAAGAAGAAGAAGGAAAAGAAGAGGAAGGAGAAGAAGAAGGAGAAGAGGAAGAAGAAGAAGGAGAAGAGGAAGAAGAAGAAGGAGAAGAGGAAGGAGAAGAAGAAGGAGAAGAGGAAGGAGAAGAAGAAGGAGAAGAAGAAGAGGAAGAAGAAGGAGAAGGAGAAGAAGAAGGAGAAGAAGGAGAAGAGTTACAGGACATGGGCCAGAAATAACCCTGAGGAGGAGGTGAGCATAATCTGTCATCACACCGTCTGGGACAGGGGGGGGGTAGATTTACATAGAGTTCTGCCACTACACAGTCACCTGACCATCACAATGCCCTGTTGAACTGTCAGCAAACACTTGATCTAAACATAGCCTCTGGTGTTTATTTAGTGGACTGGATACCATTTGGAATTGTTCAATCTTCTAGGGAGTGTGTCTACAGTATATCTATGTACAAAGTGCCTGGGTATGGTGCCTGTCCTATACAGAGCTGTCCGATAACACAGGCAGTGTCATACAGGGTCACTGACAACACTGTGTACATATAAAGGACCGTGGCTCAGCATGGTCCCTAGCAACACCAAGGCCAATGGGTTCAAGTGCTGCAGTTTTGATACCACAAATGTCTGCTGTGTCCTAATATATATTATTCTCACGGTGCTCACTTCTCGATGGGCAGGGTGTGAGGTCCAGAGATGCAGTATCGATAGAGGAAGGTGAGGAACTTGCGGAAGGCGTCAAAGAAGGGCCAGTGAGACAGCAAACAGATACACTTGTTGGTGTGTAGCGCTCTGGGGCCCGGAGCTGGGGTGCAGGGGGAGGTGGCTGGGGATGAGGCTGGGGAACAGGGCCCGTGGTCCAGCCCCGGCAGACCCAACTGAGAGCGCTGCTGGTCGGTCAGACAGTCCTGGGAGTAGGGCTCGTAGAACTGGATGGCTGCACCGTACACCTGAGATGAGGAAACACACAGATCCATTAGTACATAGAGGTAGGGGCACATATGAGTGGAGCGAGGAGTGGAGCGAGGAGTGGAGCGAGGAGTGGAGGGAGGAGTGGAGCGAGGAGTGGAGCGAGGAGTGGAGGGAGGAGTGGAGCGAGGAGTGGAGCGAGGAGTGGAGGGAGGAGTGGAGCGAGGAGTGGAGCGAGGAGTGGAGGGAGGAGTGGAGCGAGGAGTGGAGCGAGGAGTGGAGCGAGGAGCTGGAGCGAGGAGTGGAACGAGGAGTGGAACGAGGAGTGGAGCGAGGAGTGGAACGAGGAGTGGAGCGAGGAGTGGAGCGAGGAGTGGAGCGAGGAGTGGAGCGAGGAGCGAGGAGCTGGAACGAGGAGTGGAACGAGGTGTGGAGCGAGGAGTGGAGCGAGGAGATGGAGCGAAGAGTGGAGGGAGGAGTGGAGCGAGGAGCTGGAGCGAGGAGTGGAGGGAGGAGTGGAGCGAGGAGTGGAGCGAGGAGCTGGAGCGAGGAGTGGAGGGAGGAGTGGAGCGAGGAGTGGAGCGAGGAGTGGAGCGAGGAGTGGAGCGAGGAGCGAGGAGCTGGAACGAGGAGTGGAGCGAAGGGCATGCCTGTCCCAGCATGCATTTGTATAGTCTACTTGTGTGCTGCTATAGCCCCTTGCTTTAGCTACTGTCATGGAGTTCACTACATATTATCATAAAGAAACTGATAAAACACCCAGGTGTTAAATCACTTACAAAGATGAGAAGGAACTAAGAGCAAGAGAGGGAGTGTGGTGATGTAGTGTCCACAACTAAAGAAGAGAGAGTGTGGTGATGTAGTGTGGTGATGTAGTGTGGTGATGTAGTGTCCACAACTAAAGAAGAGAGAGAGTGTGGTGATGTAGTGTCCACAACTAAAGAAGAGAATGAGTGTGGTGATGTAGTGTCCACAACTAAAGAAGAGAGGGAGTGTGGTGATGTAGTGTGGTGATGTAGTGTGGTGATGTAGTGTGGTGATATAGTGTGGTGATGTAGTGTGGTGATGTAGTGTGGTGATGTAGTGTCCACTACTAAAGAAGAGAGGGAGTGTGGTGATGTAGTGTGGTGATGTAGTGTGGTGATGTAGTGTGGTGATGTAGTGTGGTGATGTAGTGATGTAGTGTGGTGATGTAGTGTGGTGATGTAGTGATGTAGTGTGGTGATGTAGTGTGGTGATGTAGTGTGGTGATGTAGTGTCCACAACTAAAGAATGACAGTGGAATCTGAAAAGACACCTATCCTGAAAGCATGATGGTGTACTGTGTGCACATGAGAACTAACAGACAGGAACGAGGTGGGTAGATAACTATTGTAGCAAAGCATTTATAAACAAATCAAATCTGATCTCTTAAACGTTTCTTTCATTTCTGTTCTATTATCTATACAATAGGCCATCGTTGATTTTGGCCCAATAGGTCTGGTATATGACCTCTTTCAGGGAGCTTTCTGGTTTGATTGGGTTATTTTGCTTAAAAACCTTAAGGCCTACCTATAGACAAATGTCAAAACAACTCCGCATCCCTGCCCAGCCTGGCAAGAGTGGCCCGAAGGATGTTTAGCATCCCCAGCAGCTCTGCAGGTGAGGAGAGGATAGTCTCCCCTGCTGGCCTGCTCCCCAGGCACCATCACATGAGCCTGAAGCCACAGACTCTGGCCAAACTCATGTTTCTGAACGTGAATTCAAAGGAACTGTACACTGAGCCTAATAAGGCATTGTTAATTAAATGTCTATTTAATTCTCGTGAGTCAAATCAAATCACATTTTATTGGCCACATACACGTGTTTAGCAGATGTTATTGCGGGTGTAGTGAAATACTTGTGTTTCTAGTTCCCACAGTGCAGCGAAGTCATAGCCTACATGCGGAATTTATAATGATTTAATGAAATGTTGTTTAAATGCTGAGCGCTATAATGTTCATGCCGGGCTAATGATTCACAAAGTATTTCTTTGTAGGCTATAGCCTTGAAATAATTGAAATAATATAGCCTAAATCATTTATTTTCATTCCTTCTTAGACTCCCTGTCTGGCTCCTGACCTATTCAGAGTGTTTATATACTGTTTAATATGACATGTAGTCTATTCAGAGTGTTTAATATGACATGTAGTCTATTCAGAGTGTTTAATATGACATGTAGTCTATTCAGAGTGTTTATGGTATGTCCAGGTAGTCACAACAATAGATGGGTGTTGGTTAAATGGTGATTATAATGAACGGAGGGAATTTGGAGCGACTCGATATTTTTTCTTCCTGTGAGCGAGAAGCGGTTTTTAGCAGAGCGGTTGGAAAGGACGTGGAGCGGCGCCCCGTGAGCGATGAGACGGACCTCCGACCGCTCACACTCTGACTGGAGAACATACATGAACCACACAGAGTTAGTCTTGTAATACTTGTATCTAGTGCACCATAATCAACCATTAATCACTGTGCTTCTCAGTGAAACTTAAATAAGAATCAGGGTTTTCTCTGGATAAAAAAGGGGACTTAGGTGGTGGGTGTGGCCGGGGGCTTGGCAAGGAGCCCTCTTTGTACTTAAGAGGCCCGCCCAATCATTTTCTATGCAGACAAATCCCTGAGCATTTAAAAAGCAATACATACTTGTACCAGCTAGGTTACCCTCTCTCTCTGTCTTTACTCTCTCTGTCTATATCTGACCTTATACCAGCTAGGTTACTCTCTCTCTCTGTCTTTACTCTCTCTGTCTACATCTGACCTTATACCAGCTAGGTTACTCTCTCTCTGTGTTTTAACCTTCTCTCTCTACACATTCTAAATCTAGCCTAAATCCTAGAGACAAACACAGAGCAATTTGATTCCTGGAAACCCAGTATTATGCTCTTAGAGACAGATCACATAACATCATAATATACAGTCTGTGGATCACAGCCAAAAGGCTTTTCTGATCTCCTACTGTGTTTAGGTTGTTTTCTAACTGTTCCCAGAAGAGGGTATAGTTAGGTAACAGAACAGCCTTCTGTCAGAGGGTATAGTCTAGTATAGAACAGCCTTCAGTCAGGGGGTATAGTCAGGTAACAGAACAGCCTTCTGTCAGAGGGTATAGTCAGGTAACAGAACAGCCTTCTGTCAGGGGGTATAGTCTAGTATAGAACAGCCTTCTGTCAGAGGGTATAGTCAGGTAACAGAACAGCCTTCTGTCAGAGGGTATAGTCAGGTAACAGAACAGCCTTCTGTCAGAGGGTATATAGTCAGGTAACAGAACAGCCTTCTGCCAGAGGGTATAGTCTAGTATAGAACAACCTTCTGTCAGAGGGTATAGTCAGGTACAGAACAGCCTTCTTTCTGTCAGAGGGTATAGTCTAGTATAGAACAGCCTTCTGTCAGGGGGTATAGTCAGGTAACAGAACAGCCTTCTGTCAGAGGGTATAGTCAGGTAACAGAACAGCCTTCTGTCAGAGGGTATAGTCAGGTAACAGAACAGCCTTCTGTCAGAGGGTATAGTCAGGTAACAGAACAGCCTTCTGTCAGAGGGTATAGTCAGGTAACAGAACAGCCTTCTGTCAGAGGGTATAGTCTAGTATAGAACAGCCTTCAGTCAGAGGGTATAGTTAGGTAACAGAACAGCCTTCTGTCAGAGGGTATAGTCTAGTATAGAACAGCCTTCTGTCAGGGGGTATAGTCAGGTACAGAACAGCCTTCAGTCAGGGGGTATAGTCTAGTATTGAACAGCCTTCTGTCAGAGGGTATAGTCAGGTACAGAACAGCCTTCTTTCTGTCAGAGGGTATAGTCTAGTATAGAACAGCCTTCTGTCAGGGGGTGTGTTCTGCCTGTGTGTACAGTCTAGTACAGAACAGCCTTCAGTCAGGGGGTGTGTTCTCCCTGTGTGTACAGTCTAGTACAGAACAGCCTTCAGTCAGAGGGTGTGTTCTGCCTGTGTGTACAGTCTAGTACAGAACAGCCTTCAGTCAGAGGGTGTGTTCTGCCTGTGTGTACAGTCTAGTACAGAACAGCCTTCAGTCAGGGGGTGTGTTCTCCCTGTGTGTACAGTCTAGTACAGAACAGCCTTCAGTCAGAGGGTGTGTTCTGCCTGTGTCTACAGTCTGCACTGTCCTGTATGCTGTAAAGTGTTCATACCTTGTGTTAGTAGATGTCTGGGTCAGTGGCTGACAAGCTCAGTTTAAAAGGGAAGCCTGGTCTGTGTGCAGAATGAGGGGCAGTACACCAGGACCTCCTGACTGTCTCTACGACCTTGGCCAGTAAAACACAGCTCACCTACCACACTCACAGTTGGGTCACCCACGAGACAGACAGAACCAAACGGAGTGGTTGCACGCCGTCGTTTTGACCCCCTGGTTGCGTAGTGTTTAGTTTTAAGCCCGGTGCTACCGTAGATATCCTGGGTTCAGGTCCTGTTAGTTTTATTCAGACCTGGGTTCAGGTTCTATTAGTTTTATTCAGACCTGGGTTCAGGTCATGTTAGTTTTATTCAGACCTGGGTTCAGGTCATGTTAGTTTTATTCAGACCTGGGTTCAGGTCCTATTAGTTTTATTCAGACCTGGGTTCAGGTCATGTTAGTTTTATTCAGACCTGGGTTCAGGTCCTATTCGTTTTATTCAGACCTGGGTTCAGGTCATGTTAGTTTTATTCAGACCTGGGTTCAGGTCCTATTAGTTTTATTCAGACCTGGGTTTCACCACATAGCTCCACTTTCAGACCCCAGAGACAGAGATGGGGTTGTATTTTAGGTAGTATTCAATAGGTCCACTAAGCCTAGGCAAGCTCAATCAAGCTACTAGCTAGCTGTTACCTTGCTGCCTGTCACCGTGGTGTTTATAGATAAGCTAGCTAGCTAATAGCTAGCTGTTACCTTGCTGCCTGTCACTGTGGTGTTTACAGAGAAGCTAGCTAGCTAGTAGCTAGCTGTTACCTTGCTGCCTGTCACCGTGGTGTTTATAGATAAGCTAGCTAGCTAATAGCTAGCTGTTACCTTGCTGCCTGTCACTGTGGTGTTTACAGAGAAGCTAGCTAGCTAGTAGCTAGCTGTTACCTTGCTGCCTGTCACCGTGGTGTTTCTGCTTGGTGGTTACTCTTTGAAGCCAAGATCCTTCCGGCAGCTGTGACTGCCTATCTATTTCTGGTTGTATCTGTTCCATTTCATTCTTGTGTGTGTGTGTGTGTGTGTGTGTGTGTGTGTGTGTGTGTGTGACCCACTTTCGCTGCTGGCGTGTGCTGTGCGTCACCGTGGTTTCCTGGTGCCCCAGTATGGGTAATGTTTTGGCTGAGGTCCTCCTCAGCTGTTGTTGTGTGTGAATGATTCAATGCCTGCCACAAGAGGTAGACATGTCACCAGAGGTCTCTTCGCAGTCCCCAAGTCCAGAACAGACTATGGGAGGCGCACAGTACTACATAGAGCCATGGCTACATGGAACTCTATTCCACAGTACTACATAGAGCCATGACTACATGGAACTCTATTCCACATCAGGTAACTGATGCAAGCAGTAAAATCCTTTAGAAAACAGATAAATATACACCTTCTGGAACAGCGGGGACTGTGAAGAGACACACCCTATCTTTTGCTTTATATGTGATGTACAGTAAGTGCTTTAATGTATTTAGATCCCAGGAAGAGTAGCTGCTGCCTTGACAGGAACTAATGGGGATCCATAATAATAAACCCCAGGAAGACTATCTGCTGCCTTGACAGGAACTAATGGGGATCCATAATAATAAACCCCAGGAAGACTATCTGCTGCCTTGACAGGAACTAATGGGGATCCATAATAAACCCCAGGAAGAGTATCTGCTGCCTTGACAGGAACTAATGGGGATCCATAATAAACCCCAGGAAGAGTAGCTGCTGTCTTGGCAGGAACTAATGGGGATCCATGATAAACCCCAGGAAGAGTAGCTGCTGCCTTGGCAGGAACTAATGGGGATCCATGATAAACCCCAGGAAGAGTAGCTGCTGCCTTGACAGGAACTAATGGGGATCCATAATAAACCCCAGGAAGACTATCTGCTGCCTTGACAGGAACTAATGGGGATCCATAATAAACCCCAGGAAGAGTATCTGCTGCCTTGACAGGAACTAATGGGGATCCATAATAATAAACCCCAGGAAGAGTATCTGCTGCCTTGACAGGAACTAATGGGGATCCATAATAATAAACCCCAGGAAGAGTAGCTGCTGCCTTGACAGGAACTAATGGGGATCCATAATAAACCCCAGGAAGACTATCTGCTGCCTTGGCAGGAACTAATGGGGATCCATAATAAACCCCAGGAAGACTATCTGCTGCCTTGACAGGAACTAATGGGGATCCATAATAAACCCCAGGAAGAGTATCTGCTGCCTTGACAGGAACTAATGGGGATCCATAATAAACCCCAGGAAGAGTATCTGCTGCCTTGACAGGAACTAATGGGGATCCATAATAACCCCCAGGAAGAGTATCTGCTGCCTTGACAGGAACTAATGGGGATCCATAATAATAAACCCCAGGAAGAGTATCTGCTGCCTTGACAGGAACTAATGGGGATCCATAATAATAAACCCCAGGAAGAGTATCTGCTGCCTTGACAGGAACTAATGGGGATCCATAATAACCCCCAGGAAGAGTATCTGCTGCCTTGACAGGAACTAATGGGGATCCATAATAAACCCCAGGAAGAGTATCTGCTGCCTTGACAGGAACTAATGGGGATCCATAATAAACCCCAGGAAGAGTATCTGCTGCCTTGACAGGAACTAATGGGGATCCATAATAACCCCCAGGAAGAGTATCTGCTGCCTTGACAGGAACTAATGGGGATCCATAATAATAAACCCCAGGAAGAGTATCTGCTGCCTTGACAGGAACTAATGGGGATCCATAATAATAAACCCCAGGAAGAGTATCTGCTGCCTTGACAGGAACTAATGGGGATCCATAATAAACCCCAGGAAGACTATCTGCTGCCTTGACAGGAACTAATGGGGATCCATAATAAACCCCAGGAAGAGTAGCTGCTGTCTTGGCAGGAACTAATGGGGATCCATAATAAACCCCAGGAAGACTATCTGCTGCCTTGGCAGGAACTAATGGGGATCAATAATAAACCCCAGGAAGACTATCTGCTGCCTTGACAGGAACTAATGGGGATCCATAATAAACCCCAGGAAGAGTATCTGCTGCCTTGGCAGGAACTAATGGGGATCCATAATAATAAACCCCAGGAAGAGTAGCTGCTGCCTTGACAGGAACTAATGGGGATCCATAATAAACCCCAGGAAGAGTATCTGCTGCCTTGACAGGAACTAATGGGGATCCATAATAAACCCCAGGAAGAGTATCTGCTGCCTTGACAGGAACTAATGGGGATCCATAATAAACCCCAGGAAGAGTAGCTGCCGCCTTGACAGGAACTAATGGGGATCCATAATAAACCCCAGGAAGAGTATCTGCTGCCTTGACAGGAACTAATGGGGATCCATAATAAACCCCAGGAAGAGTAGCTGCTGCCTTGACAGGAACTAATGGGGATCCATAATAAACACAAATGTGTAGGTGTGTGTGTGTGTGTGTGTGTGTGTGTGTGTGTGTGTGTGTGTGTCCACGTGTATGAGAGTGTGTGGATGCGTGTCCACGTGTATGAGAGTGTGTGTAAGTGTGTCCACGTGTATGAGAGTGTGTGGATGCGTGTCCACGTGTGTGAGAGTGTGTGGATGCGTGTCCACGTGTGTGAGAGTGTGTGGATGTGTGTCCACGTGTATGAGAGTGTGTGTAAGTGTGTCCACGTGTGTGAGAGTGTGTGGATGCGTGTCCACGTGTGTGAGAGTGTGTGGATGTGTGTCCACGTGTATGAGAGTGTGTGGATGCGTGTCCACGTGTGTGAGAGTGTGTGGATGCGTGTCCACGTGTATGAGAGTGTGTGGATGCGTGTCCACGTGTGTGAGAGTGTGTGGATGTGTGTCCATGTGTGTGAGAGTGTGTGGATGTGTGTCCACGTGTGTGAGAGTGTGTGGATGTGTGTCCACGTGTGTGAGAGTGTGTGGATGCGTGTCCACGTGTGTGAGAGTGTGTGGATGCGTGTCCACGTGTGTGAGAGTGTGTGGATGCGTGTCCACGTGTGTGAGAGTGTGTGGATGCGTGTCCACGTGTGTGAGAGTGTGTGGATGCGTGTTTGTTTGTTAAGATAACATTCATTGGACCTAGTGCGTGCATGTGGATGGGTGTGCATGGTGGAATAACCATTCTCGCAAGGTTAGGTGTGTGTGTGTGTGTGTGTGTTACCTTCTCTCCAGAGGATCCGGTCAGTACGAAGGTGGAGAAGACAGGCAGGGGGTATTTGGTCTGGGCCGGCCAGGCCTCGATGGTGGCCCCCATGGGCAGACAGAACAGAGGCACGGACTCAGGCAGGGGGAAAGACTCATAGTCCTCCTCAGGATACCTGCTAAACAGACCTGGAGGGAGGGAGGGAGGGAGGGAGGGAGGGAGGGAGGGAGGGAGGGAGGGAGGGAGGGAGGGAGGGAGGGAGGGAGGGAGGGGGGAAAGGGGAAAGGGGAGAGGAGGGAGTGAGGGAAGGAGAGGGAGAGAAGGAGAGAAGGAGAGGGGGAGGGAAGGAATGAAGGAGATCACACCTCAATAAAATGGGGGTTAATGTAGAATGTTTCTATCATAATGAACCACTAAACAGCTATGGGTTAATGTAGAATGTTTATATCATAATGAACCACTAAACAGCTATGGGTTAATGTAGAATGTTTATATCATAATGAACCACTAAACAGCTATGGGTTAATGTAGAATGTTTACATCCTAATGAACCACTAAACAGCTATGGGTTAATGTAGAATGTTTACATCCTAATGAACCACTAAACAGATATGGGTTAATGTAGAATGTTTATATCATAATGAACCACTAAACAGATATGGGTTAATGTAGAATGTTTACATCCTAATGAACCACTAAACAGCTATGGGTTAATGTAGAATGTTTCTATCATAATGAACCACTAAACAGCTATGGGTTCATGTAGAATGTTTATATCATAATGAACCACTAAACAGATATGGGTTAATGTAGAATGTTTACATCATAATGAACCACTAAACAGCTATGGGTTAATGTAGAATGTTTACATCCTAATGAACCACTAAACAGCTATGGGTTAATGTAGAATGTTTACATCCTAATGAACCACTAAACAGCTATGGGTTAATGTAGAATGTTTACATCATAATGAACCACTAAACAGATATGGGTTAATGTAGAATGTTTACATCATAATGAACCACTAAACAGCTATGGGTTAATGTAGAATGTTTACATCCTAATGAACCACTAAACAGCTATGGGTTAATGTAGAATGTTTACATCATAATGAACCACTAAACAGCTATGGGTTAATGTAGAATGTTTACATCATAATGAACCACTAAACAGCTATGGGTTAATGTAGAATGTTTACATCCTAATGAACCACTAAACAGCTGTGGGTTGATAGAGAACTCTCTCTCCTTTAATGTATCATGACATGATCATAATCATCATTACATGCAACACTAGGCAGTTCCAGTAGCACTAAGCAGTCACTGACAGATAACGAAGTCGTTGTTAATTAGGCCTAGTCATTGTCCATAGACGACAATTAGCTACACTTAGGCCTAGCTCAGTAATTACACTATTATGTAGGCCAAACTCTAGTCAGTGTTTTGGACTGGTGAGCATCATGCTGTCCCAAAGAAAGGGAGTCATTTTCTGACTTGGGTGAAACTATCCCTTTAAGGCTCTAGGAGCGTGTATTGGCATCATTAACAGTGTTTAACCCAGAACACTGTCTGTCTCACAACACGCCACCACACGTCTTAACACGTCTTAACAACCCTGCCTGGCCCATATCCTCTGGGATATATATCTCTCTCTCTTACCGGCTCATCAGCCAACCAGGGAGAATCTCTGATACATCAGCCAACCAGGGAGAATCTCTGATACATCAGCCAACCAGGGAGAATCTCTGATACACCAGCCAACCAGGGAGAATCTCTGATATACCAGCCAACCAGGGATAATCTCTGATACATCAGCCAACCAGGGAGAATCTCTGATACATCAGCCAACCAGGGAGAATCTCTGATACATCAGCCAACCAGGGAGAATCTCTGATACATCAGCCAACCGGGGACATTCTCTGATACATCAGCCAACCAGGGAGAATCTCTGATACATCAGCCAACCAGGGAGAATCTCTGATACACCAGCCAACCAGGGAGAATCTCTGATATACCAGCCAACCAGGGAGGATCTCTGATATATCAGCCAACCAGGAAGAATCTCTGATACATCAGCCAACCGGGGACATTCTCTGATACATCAGCCAACCATGGAGAATCTCTGATACATCAGCCAACCGGGGACATTCTCTGATACATCAGCCAACCATGGAGAATCTCTGATACATCAGCCAACCAGGGACAATCTCTGATATACCAGCCAACCAGGGACAATCTCTGATATACCAGCCAACCAGGGACAATCTCTGATATACCAGCCAACCAGGGAGGATCTCTGATATATCAGCCAACCAGGGAGAATCTCTGATACACCAGCCAACCAGGGACAATCTCTGATATACCAGCCAACCAGGGAGAATCTCTGATACACCAGCCAACCAGGGACAATCTCCGATACATCAGCCAACCGGGGACATTCTCTGATATATCAGCCAACCAGGAAGAATCTCTGATACATCAGCCAACTAGGGTGAATCTCTGATATATCAGCCAACCAGGTAGAATCTCTGATACACCAGCCAACCAGGGAGAATCTCTGATATACCAGCCAACCAGGGAGAATCTCTGATACATCAGCCAACCAGGGAGAATCTCTGATACATCAGCCAACCAGGGTGAATCTCTGATATATCAGCCAACCAGGGAGAATCTCTGATACACCAGCCAACCAGGGAGAATCTCTGATACATCAGCCAACCAGGGAGAATCTCTGATACATCAGCCAACCAGGGAGAATCTCTGATACATCAGCCAACCAGGGAGAATCTCTGATACATCAGCCAATCAGGGAGAATCTCTGATACATCAGCCAACCAGGGAGAATCTCTGATACATCAGCCAACCAGGGAGAATCTCTGATATATCAGCCAACCAGGAAGAATCTCTGATACATCAGCCAACCAGGGTGAATCTCTGATATATCAGCCAACCAGGTAGAATCTCTGATACACCAGCCAACCAGGGAGAATCTCTGATATACCAGCCAACCAGGGAGAATCTCTGATACATCAGCCAACCAGGGAGAATCTCTGATACATCAGCCAACCAGGGTGAATCTCTGATATATCAGCCAACCAGGGAGAATCTCTGATACACCAGCCAACCAGGGAGAATCTCTGATACATCAGCCAACCAGGGAGAATCTCTGATACATCAGCCAACCAGGGAGAATCTCTGATACATCAGCCAACCAGGGAGAATCTCTGATACATCAGCCAATCAGGGAGAATCTCTGATACATCAGCCAACCAGGGAGAATCTCTGATACATCAGCCAACCAGGGAGAATCTCTGATATATCAGCCAACCAGGAAGAATCTCTGATACATCAGCCAACCAGGGTGAATCTCTGATATATCAGCCAACCAGGGAGAATCTCTGATACACCAGCCAACCAGGGAGAATCTCTGATATACCAGCCAACCAGGGAGAATCTCTGATACATCAGCCAACCAGGGAGAATCTCTGATACATCAGCCAACCAGGGAGAATCTGTGATACACCAGCCAACCAGGGAGAATCTCTGATACACCAGCCAACCAGGGAGAATCTCTGATACACCAGCCAACCAGGGAGAATCTCTGATATACCAGCCAACCAGGGAGAATCTCTGATACATCAGCCAACCAGGGAAAATCTCTGATACATCAGCCAACCAGGGAAAATCTCTGATACACCAGCCAACCAGGGAGAATCTCTGATACATCAACCAACCAGGGACAATCTGATATACCAGCCAACCAGGGAGAATCCCTCCTACCCTGCTGTAAACATCCATGACTCATCACTAGAGCATTTGCATTGAACAACCAAGTAACTGTGGGGGAAAAAAGCCACAACTGTTTATCGTCACAATGAACAGTGTGGAGAAAATGAATGACTCACCAGCCAACCAGAGAGAATCCAAACCCTGTTATAAACATGAATGACTCACCAGCCAACCAGGGAGAATCCAAACCCTGTTATAAACATGAATGACTCACCAGCCAACCAGGGAGAATCCAAACCCTGTTATAAACATGAATGACTCATAACCAGAGAATTAGCATAAAAATTACAAGAACCACAATGTACCCGCCCCAAAAAGTACCAAAAACTTTTATCAGTCAAAATGAGCAGCTGGAGACATTTGTCTGTGAATGCTGGCTATAGAAGTCTCATGTCTTTTCTGTGCAGGGGATTGGAGGGAGTCTCCAGTCTCATGTCTTTTCCTGTACAGGAGAGCAGGAGGATTGGAGGGAGCCTCCAGTATCATGTCTTTTCCTGTACAGGAGAGCAGGAGGATTGGAGGGAGTCTCCAGTATCATGTCTTTTCTGTACAGGAGAGCAGGAGGATTGGAGGGAGCCTCCAGTATCATGTCTTTTCCTGTACAGGAGAGCAGGAGGATTGGAGGGAGTCTCCAGTATCATGTCTTTTCTGTACAGGGGATTGGAGGGAGTCTCCAGTATCATGTATTTCCCTGTACAGGAGAGCAGGAGGATTGGAGGGAGTCTCCAGTCTCATGTATTTTCCTGTACAGGAGAGCAGGAGGATTGGAGGGAGTCTCCAGTATCATGTATTTCCCTGTACAGGAGAGCAGGAGGATTGGAGGGAGTCTCCAGTATCATGTATTTTCCTGTACAGGAGAGCAGGAGGATTGGAGGGAGCCTCCAGTATCATGTCTTTTCCTGTACATGAGAGCAGGAGGATTGGAGGGAGTCTCCAGTATCATGTCTTTTCCTGTACAGGAGAGCAGGAGGATTGGAGGGAGTCTCCAGTATCATGTCTTTTCTGTACAGGGGATTGGAGGGAGTCTCCAGTATCATGTATTTTCCTGTACAGGAGAGCAGGAGGATTGGAGGGAGTCTCCAGTCTCATGTCTTTTCCTGTACAGGAGAGCAGGAGGATTGGAGGGAGTCTCCAGTATCATGTCTTTTCCTGTACAGGAGAGCAGGAGGATTGGAGGGAGTCTCCAGTATCATGTATTTCCCTGTACAGGAGAGCAGGAGGATTGGAGGGAGCCTCCAGTATCATGTATTTCCCTGTACAGGAGAGCAGGAGGATTGGAGGGAGTCTCCAGTATCATGTATTTTCCTGTACAGGAGAGCAGGAGGATTGGAGGGAGTCTCCAGTATCATGTATTTCCCTGTACAGGAGAGCAGGAGGATTGGAGGGAGCCTCCAGTATCATGTATTTTCCTGTACAGGAGAGCAGGAGGATTGGAGGGAGTCTCCAGTATCATGTATTTTCCTGTACAGGAGAGCAGGAGGATTGGAGGGAGCCTCCAGTATCATGTATTTTCCTGTACAGGAGAGCAGGAGGATTGGAGGGAGTCTCCAGTATCATGTATTTTCCTGTACAGGAGAGCGGGAGGATTGGAGGGAGCCTCCAGTATCATGTCTTTTCCTGTACAGGAGAGCAGGAGGATTGGAGGGAGTCTCCAGTATCATGTATTTTCCTGTACAGGAGAGCGGGAGGATTGGAGGGAGCCTCCAGTATCATGTCTTTTCCTGTACAGGAGAGCAGGAGGATTGGAGGGAGTCTCCAGTATCATGTATTTTCCTGTACAGGAGAGCAGGAGGATTGGAGGGAGTCTCCAGTATCATGTCTTTTCCTGTACAGGAGAGCAGGAGGATTGGAGGGAGCCTCCAGTATCATGTATTTTCCTGTACAGGAGAGCAGGAGGATTGGAGGGAGTCTCCAGTATCATGTATTTTCCTGTACAGGAGAGCAGGAGGATTGGAGGGAGTCTCCAGTATCATGTATTTTCCTGTACAGGAGAGCAGGAGGATTGGAGGGAGTCTCCAGTATCATGTATTTTCCTGTACAGGAGAGCAGGAGGATTGGAGGGAGTCTCCAGTATCATGTATTTTCCTGTACAGGAGAGCAGGAGGATTGGAGGGAGCCTCCAGTATCATGTCTTTTCCTGTACAGGAGAGCAGGAGGATTGGAGGGAGTCTCCAGTATCATGTATTTTCCTGTACAGGAGAGCAGGAGGATTGGAGGGAGTCTCCAGTATCATGCATTTTCCTGTACAGGAGAGCAGGAGGATTGGAGGGAGTCTCCAGTATCATGTCTTTTCCTGTACAGGAGAGCAGGAGGATTGGAGGGAGTCTCCAGTATGATGTCTTTTCCTGTACAGGAGAGCAGGAGGATTGGAGGGAGTCTCCAGTATCATGTATTTTCCTGTACAGGAGAGCAGGAGGATTGGAGGGAGTCTCCAGTATCATGTCTTTTCCTGTACAGGAGAGCAGGAGGATTGGAGGGAGTCTCCAGTATCATGTCTTTTCCTGTACAGGAGAGCAGGAGGATTGGAGGGAGTCTCCAGTATCATGTATTTTCCTGTACAGGAGAGCAGGAGGATTGGAGGGAGCCTCCAGTATCATGTATTTTCCTGTACAGGGGATTGGAGGATTGGAGGGAGTCTCCAGTATCATGTATTTTCCTGTACAGGAGAGCAGGAGGATTGGAGGGAGTCTCCAGTATCATGTCTATTCCTGTACAGGAGAGCAGGAGGATTGGAGGGAGTCTCCAGTATCATGTATTTTCCTGTACAGGAGAGCAGGAGGATTGGAGGGAGTCTCCAGTATCATGTCTTTTCCTGTACAGGAGAGCAGGAGGATTGGAGGGAGTCTCCAGTATCATGTATTTTCCTGTACAGGAGAGCAGGAGGATTGGAGGGAGTCTCCAGTATCATGTCTTTTCCTGTACAGGAGAGCAGGAGGATTGGAGGGAGTCTCCAGTATCATGTATTTTCCTGTACAGGAGAGCAGGAGGATTGGAGGGAGTCTCCAGTATCATGTATTTTCCTGTACAGGAGAGCAGGAGGATTGGAGGGAGTCTCCAGTATCATGTATTTTCCTGTACAGGAGAGCAGGAGGATTGGAGGGAGTCTCCAGTATCATGTATTTTCCTGTACAGGAGAGCAGGAGGATTGGAGGGAGCCTCCAGTATCATGTCTTTTCCTGTACAGGAGAGCAGGAGGATTGGAGGGAGTCTCCAGTATCATGTATTTTCCTGTACAGGAGAGCAGGAGGATTGGAGGGAGTCTCCAGTATCATGTCTTTTCTGTACAGGGGATTGGAGGGAGTCTCCAGTATCATGTATTTCCCTGTACAGGAGAGCAGGAGGATTGGAGGGAGTCTCCAGTATCATGTATTTTCCTGTACAGGAGAGCAGGAGGATTGGAGGGAGCCTCCAGTATCATGTATTTTCCTGTACAGGAGAGCAGGAGGATTGGAGGGAGTCTCCAGTATCATGTATTTCCCTGTACAGGAGAGCAGGAGGATTGGAGGGAACCTCCAGTATCATGTATTTTCCTGTACAGGAGAGCAGGAGGATTGGAGGGAGTCTCCAGTATCATGTATTTCCCTGTACAGGAGAGCAGGAGGATTGGAGGGAACCTCCAGTATCATGTCTTTTCCTGTACAGAGGATTGGAGGGAGTCTCCAGTATCATGTATTTCCCTGTACAGGAGAGCAGGAGGATTGGAGGGAGTCTCCAGAGAAACATCAGGGATTGGGTCCCAAATGGCCCCCTATTCCCTATGTAGTGCACTACTTTTGACCGAGGCCTATAGGGAATAGGGTGCCAATTGGGACAATGAATCAGTCAAATGGAATGTCAGCCTGTCCATCAATGGGGCTCGTTGTGTTTCAGATGAAAAGAACTGGCCAGAGAGGCCTGCTTATCAGTCCCTCGTATTAAATAAAGGTTAAATAAACACATGTTGTTTAAATCAGTGTGAAGCGACCATACGACAGGGCCTCGGACAGTGACTGGGCTCTATGAGGATAGTACTGTTCCAACTGTGTCTGACACTACCAAGAGACAACAGCACATCACGTATACAGCAGCCCACGTAATGCTAATGGCCCTTAAACAGGTAGTTGCAGTTCTTGATTGTGGCCATGTGTATATGATATACCATGACAAATGTCTGTTTTAAAGACTGGCAATAATATCATCGTGACTGCGGAGATATTCCACCTCCCGTGTGGTGGTGTGCAGGAGATACATATCTAAGGGTCAGGGGTTTCTACAGATAAATGTCGTTTCTCCTCTTCCGGGGACGTTCACTCACCTGCCTTGTAGGCTATGGTGTTGGGTTTGGCCACAGACTTCTTGTAACACAGATAGACAGAGGAACCCCACTGAAAACAGAGACGACACGTGTTGTTCGGATTGGAATCACATCAAACTCTTTCTTTCCAAACACACAGCGCCGGGAATCAGTTGAGTAAGGTGTTGACAATAGCCGTCGACAGTGGACCCTGAATTATGACAGTGGAGGGGTCAGGGGAGAGGTCAGGGGAGGGGACAGTGGAGGGGTCAGGGGAGGGGACAGTGGAGGGGTCAGGGGAGGGGACAGGGGAGGGGACAGTGGAGAGGTCAGGGGAGGGGACGTTGGAGAGGTCAGGGGAGGGGACAGTGGAGAGGGGAGGGGACAGTGGAGAGGTCAGGGGAGGGGACAGTGGAGAGGTCAGGGGAGGGGACAGTGGAGGGGTCAGGGGAGGGGACAGTGGAGAGGTCAGGGGAGGGGACAGTGGAGAGGTCAGGGGAGGGGACAGTGGAGAGGTCAGGGGAGTTGACAGTGGAGGGGTCAGGGGAGAGTGTTTTACAGTAGGGGGTTTGGTAGAAGAACGTTTTACAGTAAGGGGTTTGGTAGAAGAGCGTTTTACAGTAGGGGTTTGGTAGAAGAGCGTTTTACAGTAGGGGGTTTGGTAGAAGAGCGTTTTACAGTAGGGGGTTTGGTAGAGCAGTTTTTACAGTAAGAGGTTTGGTAGAAGAGCGTTTTACAATAGTGGGTTTGGTAGAAGAGCGTTTTACAGTAGGAGGTTTGGTAGAATAGCGTTTTACAGTAGGGGGTTTGGTAGAATAGCGTTTTACTGTAGGGGGTTTGGTAGAAGAGTGTTTTACAGTAGGGGGTTTGGCAGAAGAGCGTTTTACAGTGGCGGGTTTGGTGGAAGAGTGTTTTACAGTAGGGGGTTTGGTAGAAGAGCGTTTTACAACATGGGGATTGGTAGAAGAGCGTTTTACAGTAGGGGGTTTGGTAGAAGAGCATTTTACAACATGGGGTTTGGTAGAAGACCGTTTTACAGTAGAGGGTTTGGTATAGGAGTGTTTTACAGTAGGGGGTTTGGTAGAAGAGCATTTTACATTAGGGGGTTTGGTAGAAGAGCGTTTTACAGTAGGAGGTTTGGTAGAAGAGCGTTTTACAGTAGGGGGTTTGGAATAAGAGCAATTTACAGTAGGGGGTTTGGTAGAGGAGTGTTTTACAGTAGGGAGTTTGGTAGAAGAGCAATTTACAGTAGGGGGTTTGGTAGAAGAGCGTTTTACAGTAGGAGGTTTGGTAGAATAGTTTTTTACAGTAGGGGGTTTGGTAGAAGAGCGTTTTAAAGTAGGGGGTTTGGTAGAAGAGCGTTTTACAGTAGGAGGTTTGGTAGAAGAGCGTTTGGTAGAAGAGCGTTTTACAGTAGGGGGTTTGGTAGAAGAGTGTTTTACAGTAGGTTTGGTAGAAGAGCGTTTTACAGTAGGGGGTTTGGTAGAAGAGCGTTTTACAGTAGGATGTTTGGTAGAAGAACGTTATGGGGTTTGGTGTGGGTGTTGGTGTCTCTGTCATGAAGGAAGGAGGGGGCTTGGTGTCTCTGTCATGAAGGAAGGAGGGGGTTTGGTGTCTCTGTCATGAAGGAAGGAGGGGGTTTGGTGTCTCTGTCATTAAGGAAGGAGGGGGTTTGGTGTCTGTCATTAAGGAAGGAGGGGGTTTGGTGTCTCTGTCATTAAGTAAGGAGGGGGTTTGGTGTCTCTATCATTAAGTAAGGAGGGGGTTTGGTGTCTCTGTCATTAAGTAATGAGGGGGTTTGGTGTCTCTGTCATTAAGAAAGGAGGGGGTTTGGTGTCTGTCATTAAGTAAGGAGGGGGTTTGGTGTCTCTGTCATTAAGTAAGGAGGGGGTTTGGTGTCTCTGTTACAGTCATTATTGTTTGGCTAACCCTCCTCCTGGATAGCTCCCCTCCTGCAGGATTGTGCTCCAGCCCTGCTCTAACACGCCTGATTAAGCTAACCAAGGTCTCTGGGAGCAGCTGATGCATAAAATAAGATGTGATAAAAACCTGCTGGACTAATGTTTCTGTTAACACATAGCATCCATGTTATCTCTACCTCTCTCTGTGTTAATACATAGCATCCATGTTATCTCTACCTCTCTCTCTGTTAACACATAGCATCCATGTTATCTCTACCTCTCTCTCTGTGTTAATACACAGCATCCATGTTATCTCTACCTCTCTCTCTGTGTTAATACACAGCATCCATGTTATCTCTACCTCTCTCTCTCTGTTAATACATAGCATCCATGTTATCTCTACCTCTCTCTCTGTTAACACACAGCATCCATGTTATCTCTACCTCTCTCTCTGTTAACACATAGCATCCATGTTATCTCTACCTCTCTCTCTCTGTTAACACATAGCATCCATGTTATCTCTACCTCTCTCTCTCTCTGTTAACACACAGCATCCATGGTATCTCTACCTCTCTCTGTTAATACATAGCATCCATGTTATCTCTACCTCTCTCTCTGTTAACACACAGCATCCATGTTATCTCTACCTCTCTCTCTGTTAACACATAGCATCCATGTTATCTCTACCTCTCTCTCTCTCTGTTAACACACAGCATCCATGTTATCTCTACCTCTCTCTGTTAACACATAGCATCCATGTTATCTCTACCTCTCTCTGTTAACACATAGCATCCATGTTATCTCTACCTCTCTCTCTGTTAACACATAGCATCCATGTTATCTCTACCTCTCTCTGTTAACACATAGCATCCATGTTATCTCTACCTCTCTCTGTTAACACATAGCATCCATGTTATCTCTACCTCTCTCTGTTAACACATAGCATCCATGTTATCTCTACCTCTCTCTGTTAACACATAGCATCCATGTTATCTCTACCTCTCTCTGTTAACACATAGCATCCATGTTATCTCTACCTCTCTCTCTCTCTGTTAACACACAGCATCCATGTTATCTCTACCTCTCTCTGTTAACACATAGCATCCATGTTATCTCTACCTCTCTCTCTCTCTGTTAACACATAGCATCCATGTTATCTCTACCTCTCTCTCTCTCTGTTAACACACAGCATCCATGTTATCCCTCCCTCCCTCCCTCCCTCCCTCATCTCACCATACTGCTGTTGAGGTTCTTGTCCACCTTGCAGAAGGTGTGTGGTGGCGTCTCTCCCTTGCCGGGGATGATGACACAGATGTCTGTGACGGCCAGGGCGGCGTAGGTCTGGCTCTCCGTGGCGCGGCGATACGTCACGTAGATCCTCTGTGAGGAGGTGGAGCTTATGTTGGCAGGGCGTCCGGAGGGCGTGGTCTGGATGATGTGGCAACCCTGCTTCAACCGCTCCTTCCACTCATACAGAACACTGGGAGGAGGAGAGGAATCTGTCATTTAGCTACGACCCTAACCATGACCTCTAACCCTGACCTCTGACCCTGCTTCAACCGCTCCTTCCACTCATACAGAACACTGGGAGGAGGAGAGGAATCTGTCATTTAACTACGACACTAACCATGACCTCTAACCCTGACCTCTGACCCTGCTTCAACCGCTCCTTCCACTCATACAGAACACTGGGAGGAGAGGAATCTGTCATTTAGCTACGACACTAACCACGACCTCTAACCCTGACCTCGCTTCAACCGCTCCTTCCACTCATACAGAACACTGGGAGGAGAAGAGGAATCTGTCATTTAGCTACGACACTAACCGTGACCTCTAACCGTGACCTCTGACCCTGACCCTGCATCAACTGCTCCTTCCACTCATACAGAACACTGGGAGGAGGAGAGGAATCTGTCATTTAGCTACGACACTAACCGTGACCTCTAACCGTGACCTCTAACCGTGACCTCTAACCGTGACCTCTAACCGTGACCTCTGACCCTGACTCAACTGCTCCTTCCACTCCTTCCACAATATCAGTTGTTTATTCATAAAACCCTAGACCTGTTTTTCATTGAAGTTGTTAGGTTTATGTCCCATCCTACATTCTTTAAAAATAATATCCCCTAATAGCAGGGACAGCACCATCTAGTGATCAGAACCTGGTAATATCAGGATGTAGGAGGGGACATAAATTACTTCAATGACTAACTTATCTGAACAGGGGGGAGGGGGACACTCAAATTGACTAAGAATACATGAAATAATATGAAGAAACAATACTCCAAGCAGCAGCTCCATGCTACTTGTCAAACATAGAGAACTGATACTTTGTACTCGTTGTTGGGGTGGGAATCCATGGGTGGCGTTTGACCCAAAAACAAGGGCTATTCCTCATGTCTTACTCTTTGTTAGAAAACAAAGTTAGGTCCACACTGTGACGCTCAGAGGCTTAGTCTTCACTGCAACACAGCAGAGATCATTTCAGGCTAAAAACAAGACGTTGAAACACGTTCTGCTGATCCTAATATGTATCATTCTGCTAGCTAAAACCTCTCTAAAACAAAGAGGTTGGAGCAAGGGCCTATTTCAATTAGCTAAGTAGTGGTGACGGACAGCTGCGGTTTCCATAGTAACCGCACGGTTTATAAACAGTTCACTACCAGTTGGGTCTCCTCTCAGTCAGAGATGTGTCTAATTAACCAGTCTGCTATAGTTGGGTCTCAGTCAGAGATGTGTCTAATTAACCAGTCTGCTATAGTTGGGTCTCCTCTCAGTCAAAGATGTGTCTAATTAACCAGTCTGCTATAGTTGGGTCTCAGTCAGAGATGTGTCTAATTAACCAGTCTGCTATAGTTGGGTCTCAGTCAGAGATGTATCTAATTAACCAGTCTGCTATAGTTGGGTCTCCTCTCAGTCAGAGATGTGTCTAATTAACCAGTCTGCTATAGTTGGGTCTCAGTCAGAGATGTGTCTAATTAACCAGTCTGCTATAGTTGGGTCTCAGTCAGAGATGTGTCTAATTAACCAGTCTGCTATAGTTGGGTCTCCTCTCAGTCAGAGATGTGTCTAATTAACCAGTCTGCTATAGTTGGGTCTCAGTCAGAGATGTGTCTAATTAACCAGTCTGCTATAGTTGGGTCTCAGTCAGAGATGTGTCTAATTAACCAGTCTGCTATAGTTGGGTCTCCTCTCAGTCAGAGATGTGTCTAATTAACCAGTCTGCTATAGTTGGGTCTCCTCTCAGTCAAAGATGTGTCTAATTAACCAGTCTGCTATAGTTGGGTCTCAGTCAGAGATGTGTCTAATTAACCAGTCTGCTATAGTTGGGTCTCAGTCAGAGATGTATCTAATTAACCAGTCTGCTATAGTTGGGTCTCCTCTCAGTCAGAGATGTGTCTAATTAACCAGTCTGCTATAGTTGGGTCTCAGTCAGAGATGTGTCTAATTAACCAGTCTGCTATAGTTGGGTCTCAGTCAGAGATGTGTCTAATTAACCAGTCTGCTATAGTTGGGTCTCCTCTCAGTCAGAGATGTGTCTAATTAACCAGTCTGCTATAGTTGGGTCTCAGTCAGAGATGTGTCTAATTAACCAGTCTGCTATAGTTGGGTCTCCTCTCAGTCAGAGATGTGTCTAATTAACCAGTCTGCTATAGTTGGGTCTCAGTCAGAGATGTGTCTAATTAACCAGTCTGCTATAGTTGGGTCTCAGTCAGAGATGTGTCTAATTAACCAGTCTGCTATAGTTGGGTCTCCTCTCAGTCAGAGATGTGTCTAATTAACCAGTCTGCTATAGTTGGGTCTCAGTCAGAGATGTATCTAATTAACCAGTCTGCTATAGTTGGGTCTCCTCTCAGTCAGAGATGTGTCTAATTAACCAGTCTGATATAGTTGGGTCATATCTACCCCAGCTCATATCTACCCTAGGTCATATCTACCCCAGGTCATAACTACCCCAGCTCATATCTACCCCAGGTCATAACTACCCCAGCTCATATCTACCCCAGGTCATAACTACACCAGGTCATATCTACCCCAGGTCATAATTACCCCAGGTCAGTGGGTGGTGGTTTGTCCACCTACCCCAGGTCATAACTACCCCAGGTCATATCTACCCCAGGTCAGGGAGTGGTGGTTTGTCTACCTACCCTAGGTCGTAACTACCCCAGGTCATAACTACCCCTGGTCATAACTACCCCAGGTTTGTCTACCTACCCCAGGTCATAACTACACCAGGTCATAACTTCCCCAGGTTTGTCTACCTACCCCAGGTCAGTGAGTGGTGGTTTGTCTACCTACCCCAGGTCATAACTACACCAGGTCATAACTTCCCCAGGTTTGTCTACCTACCCCAGGTCATATCTACCCCAGGTCATAACTACACCAGGTCATAACTACCCCAGGTCATAACTACCCCAGGTCATAACTACCCCAGGTTTGTCTACCTACCCCAGGTCATAACTACACCAGGTCATAACTACCCCAGGTCATAACTACACCAGGTCATAACTTCCCCAGGTTTGTCTACCTACCCCAGGTCATAACTACCCCAGGTCATAACTACACCAGGTCATAACTACCCCAGGTCATAACTACACCAGGTCATAACTACCCCAGGTTTGTCTACCTACCCCAGGTCATAACTACACCAAGTCATAACTTCCCCAGGTTTGTCTACCTACCCCAGGTCATAACTACCCCAGGTTTGTCTACCTACCCCAGGTCATAACTACCCCAGGTTTGTCTACCTACCCCAGGTCATAACTACCCCAGGTTTGTCTACCTACCCCAGGTCATAACTACACCAGGTCATAACTTCCCCAGGTTTGTCTACCTACCCCAGGTCATAACTACCCCAGGTTTGTCTACCTACCCCAGGTCATAACTACCCCAGGTTTGTCTACCTACCCCAGGTCAGTGGGTGGTGGTTTGTCTACCTACCCCAGGTCATAATTACCCCAGGTTTGTCTACCTACCCCAGGTCAGTGAGTGGTGGTTTGTCTACCTACCCCAGGTCATAACTACCCTAGGTCATAACTACCCCAGGTTTGTCTACCTACCCCAGGTCAGTGAGTGGTGGTTTGTCTCGTCCTCGTCTGTAACACAGGAAGATCTGTGGCGCCATGAGACTTCCGTTGTTCAGGTCCGCTGACAGGCCGGACGGCGTGGATTCCACGCACGTGTACCCAGGAGGCACCTCTTCCCCCAGCGAGCGCATCACCACAGCGACGTCGGTGATGGGCGGCTTGGGTTTGGCCGTCTTGTGGCAGACATCGTGGAAGTGGATCTCCTGCTCCAGAGGCGTGGAGGAGTCGGTCAGACCAGCCAGCACGAAGTAGTCTGCTACACGAGGCCCCTTGTCCTCCATCTCCCATCACTGGGTAGGTCTGGAGGAGAGAGAGACAGAGAGAGAGAGAGAGACAGAGAGAGAGATGCAGAGAGAGAGACAGACAGACAGAGAGAGAGAGATGCAGAGAGAGAGAGAGACAGACAGAGAGACAGAGAGAGAGATGCAGAGAGAGAGATAGATAGAGATGCAGAGAGAGAGAAAAAGAGAGAGATGCAGAGAGAGAGACAGAGAGACAGAGAGAGCGAGAGAGAGAGAGAGAGAGAGAGAGAGAGAGAGAGAGAGAGAGACAGAGAGAGAGAGAGAGAGAGAGAGGAAGAGAGAGAGAGACAGAGAGAGAGAAAGAGAGAGAGAGAGATGCAGAGAGAGAGAGAGATGCAGAGAGAGAGAGAGAGATGCAGAGAGAGAGAGAGATTCTATGCCATCAAAAGGAACATGAAATTCAACATACCAATTAGGATTTGGCTAAAAATACTTGAATCAGTCATAGAGCCCATTGCCCTTTATGGTTGTGAGGTCTGGGGTCCGCTCACCAACCAAGACTTCACAAAATGGGACAAACACCAAATTGAGACTCTGCATGCAGAATTCTGCAAAAACATCCTCAGTGTACAACGTAGAACACCAAATAATGCATGCAGAGCAGAATTAGGCCGATACTCGCTAATTATCAAAATCCAGAAAAGAGCCGTTAAATTCTCCAACCACCTAAAAGGAAGCGATTCACAAACCTTCCATAACAAAGCCATCACCTACAGAGAGATGAACCTGGAGAAGAGTCCTCTAAGCAAGCTGGTCCTGGGGCTCTGTTCACAAAAACAAACACACCCTACAGAGCCCCAGGACAGCAACACAATTAGACCCAACCAAATCATGAGAAAACAAAAAGATAATTACTTGACACATTGGAAAGAATTAACAAAAAAACAGAGCAAACTAGAATGCTATATGGCCCTAAACAGAGAGTACACAGTGGCAGAATACCTGACCACAAACTTAAGGAAAGCTTTGACTATGAACAGACTCAGTGAGCATAGCCTTGCTATTGAGAAAGGCCGCCGTAGGCAGACATGGCTCTCAAGAGAAGACAAGCTATGTGCACACAGCCCACAAAATGAAGTGGAAACTGAGCTGCACTTCCTAACCTCCTGCCCAATGTATGACCATATTAGAGAGACATATTTCCCTCAGATTACACAGACCCACAAAGAATTCGAAAACAAATCCAAAATCCAAAAAGAGAGAAAAAGAGAGAAAGAGAGAGATGGAGAGAGAGAGATAAAAAAAGAGAGAAAGAGAGAGAGAGAGAAAGAGAGAGAGAGAGAAAGAGAGGTGTTAAGAGAATTAGCCTGCTACACATCTCCACACTCTGGGTCTGCACAGAGTGACAGCATATATAGAGAGAACGCATGGACGGAGTTATACCCATATATCTGCAATGCATTCCTGTTTGTTCCCTTCATGGAATAGATATGTAGTTCAGCTTAAAATAAGTACCGAGAAGAGAGAAGTGGAAACACCTGACCTGTACAACCTGTTATAATAGATACATGGAGAGGACAGACATGACCTGTACAACCTGTTATAATAGATACATAGAGAGGACAGACATGACCTGTACAACCTGTTATAATAGATACATGGAGAGGACAGACATGACCTGAACAACCTGTTATAATAGATACATGGAGAGGACAGACATGACCTGAACAACCTGTTATAATAGATACATGGAGAGGACAGACATGACCTGAACAACCTGTTATAATAGATACATAGAGAGGACAGACATGACCTGAACAACCTGTTATAATAGATACACGGAGAGGACAGACATGTTCTGAACAACCTGTTATAATAGATACATAGAGAGGACAGACATGACCTGAACAACCTGTTATAATAGATACATGGAGAGGACAGACATGACCTGAACAACCTGTTATAATAGATACATGGAGAGGACAGACATGACCTGTACAACCTGTTATAATAGATACATAGAGAGGACAGACTAACAGTGTAGACAGAGTTGGTCTAGTGGTCTAGTAACAGAGACTGAACAGTCTGTATCCTTGGTGCAGAGTGTCTCTGCTTCCCCTGGTCTAGTTCACACACACACACACACACACACACACACACACACACACACACACACACTTCTGCCCTTCTTAATGCCTGTGAAGCAGAGGATTGTGGCAAGGGGCATGTGGTTCTGTTGCTTCCCCCATCGGCAATACACACACACACACACACACACACACACACACACACACACACACACACACACACACACACACACACAAACACAAACACACACCCTAACACACACACACACACCCTAACACACACACACACACACACCCTAACACACACACACACCCTAACACACACACACACACCCTAACACACATACACAATAAACACACACACACACAGCCGTAACACACACACCCTAACACACACACCATAAACACACACACACAGCCATAACACACACACCCTAACACAGACACCACAAACACACACACACAGCCATAACACACACACACACACACACACACACACACACACAATAACACACACACACCATGGGAAGAGAGAGTGAACTAGGGGAAGAGAGAGTGAACTAGGAGAAGAGAGAGTGAACTAGGAGAAGAGAGAGTGAACTAGGAGAAGAGAGAGTTAACTATGAGAAGAGAGAGTGTACTAAGGGAAGAAAGAGTGAACTAGGAGAAGAGAGAGTGAACTAGGAGAAGAGAGAGTGTACTAGGAGAAGAGAGAGTGTACTAGGGGAAGAGAGAGTGTACTAGGGGAAGAAAGAGTGAACTAGGAGAAGAGAGAGTGTACTAGGAGAAGAGAGAGTGAACTAGGAGAAGAGAGAGTGAACTAGGAGAAGAGAGAGTGAACTAGGAGAAGAGAGAGTGAACTAGGATAAGAGAGAGTGTACTAAGGGAAGAGGGGGGAGAGGGAACTAGGAGAAGAGAGAGTGTACTAGGAGAAGAGAGAGTGAACTAGGGGAAGAGAGAGTGAACTAGGAGAAGAGAGAGTTAACTAGGAGAAGAGAGAGTGAACTAGGAGAAGAGAGAGTGAACTAGGGGAAGAGAGAGTGTACTAGGAGAAGAGAGAGTTAACTAGGAGAAGAGAGAGTGAACTAGGAGAAGAGAGAGTTAACTAGGAGAAGAGAGAGTGAACTAGGAGAAGAGAAAGTGAACTAGGAGAAGAGAGAGTGAACTAGGAGAAGAGAGAGTGAACTAGGATAAGAGAGAGTGTACTAGGGTAAGAGGGGGGAGAGGGAACTAGGAGAAGAGAGAGTGTACTAGGAGAAGAGAGAGTGAACTAGGGGAAGAGAGAGTGAACTAGGAGAAGAGAGAGTGAACTAGGATAAGAGAGAGTGTACTAGGAGAAGAGGGGGGAGAGGGAGGGGATGCTGGTCCTACTGCGCAGATCTGGGAATCGCTGAGCAGAGCTGACCTGGCCCGAGTCTCAACTACACATGTGATAAATAACCGGCTTGCCAGAGACCTGGGCTTTATCTCAGTGGGCTAACAGACCCAGGCAGTCACTGTTTCTGGAGACTGGAGTCCCCCTTTAAGATAAGGATGGTGCAGAGAGCGCGTCGGCTGGACTATGTTGACTCGAGACAGTATCAAATGATATCTGTGCTGTAACAAGCTGACCACAGAACATTGTTTATTGTGTTCAACCCCAGGCAGACAGAGCCAAGACAAAGCGGACTGTCCTTCAGTCTGCATTATCTCACAGCCAGGGAGAACGCAATGATGATGTGTAATAGGAGAGAAAGGGCAGGGTGTACAAGTCTCTCTCTCTCTCTCTCTCTCTCTCTCTCTCTCTCTCTCTCTCTCTCTCTCTCTCTCTCTCTCTCTCTCTCTCTCTCTCTCTCTCTCTCTCTCTCTCTCTCTCTCTCTCTCTCTCTCTCTCTCTCTCTCTCTCTCTCTCTCTCTCTCTCTCTCTCTCTCTCTCTCTCTCTCTCTCTCTCTCTCTCTCTCTCTCTCTCTCTCTCTCTCTCTCTCTCTCTCTCTCTCTCTCTCTCTCTCTCTCTCTCTCTCTCTCTCTCTCTCTCTCATCGACCCTAGTTTTAGAGAGGACCAGTTAGCATATTGCTAACACAGAGCCAACACATTTAGCCACATCTAGGCTAACACACCCAGGCTAAATATCCCCTACTCTCCACACCCTCTGACACCATCAGCCTGGCATCACAAGCCTTCATCACGCTGACTACAGAATTATTTCGAAATGAAATAAACAGAGAGAGAGAGAGAGAGACAGAGAGAGAGAGAGAGAGACAGAGAGAGAGAGACAGAGAGAGAGAGAGAGAGAGAGAGAGAGAGAGAGAGAGACAGAGAGAGAGAGAGAGAGAGAGAGAGACAGAGAGACTCCACAATCCCACATTAGAAATCTGTTTTTAATAGAACCCAGATTCCTCTGTTAAATTAAGATAAAACTTAAGATATACATTCTCCATCTTGACAGGCCATCTTTTTGGGATGCGTTTGAATACAATTTGAATCCAGTCCCATCTAGAAGTGCACAGTGCAGGTACGCTCAGCATTCCTCTGATCTCTGATCTACACCCTTTATGATGTCCCAGTGCACAGTGCAGGTACGCCCAGCATTCCTCTGATCTCTGATCTACACCCTTTATGATGTCCCAGTGCACAGTGCAGGTACGCTCAGCATTCCTCTGATCTCTGATCTACACCCTTTATGATGTCCCAGTGCACAGTGCAGGTACGCTCAGCATTCCTCTGATCTACACCCTTTATGATGTCCCAGTGCACAGTGCAGGTACGCTCAGCATTCCTCTGATCTACACCCTTTATGGTGTCCCAGTGCACAGTGCAGGTACGCTCAGCATTCCTCTGATCTCTGATCTACACCCTTTATGATGTCCCAGTGCACAGTGCAGGTACGCTCAGCATTCCTCTGATCTCTGATCTACACCCTTTATGATGTCCCAGTGCACAGTGCAGGTACGCTCAGCATTCCTCTGATCTCTGATCTACACCCTTTATGATGTCCCAGTGCACAGTGCAGGTACGCTCAGCATTCCTCTGATCTCTGATCTACACCCTTTATGATGTCCCAGTGCACAGTGCAGGTACGCTCAGCATTCCTCTGATCTCTGATCTACACCCTTTATGATGTCCCAGTGCACAGTGCAGGTACGCCCAGCATTCCTCTGATCTACACCCTTTATGGTGTCCCAGTGCACAGTGCAGGTACGCTCAGCATTCCTCTGATCTACACCCTTTATGATGTCCCAGTGCACAGTGCAGGTACGCTCAGCATTCCTCTGATCTACACCCTTTATGATGTCCCAGTGCACAGTGCAGGTATGCTCAGCATTCCTCTGATCTCTGATCTACACCCTTTATGATGTCCCAGTGCACAGTGCAGGTACGCTCAGCATTCCTCTGATCTACACCCTTTATGATGTCCCAGTGCACAGTGCAGGTACGCTCAGCATTCCTCTGATCTACACCCTTTATGATGTCCCAGTGCACAGTGCAGGTACGCCCAGCATTCCTCTGATCTACACCCTTTATGATGTCCCAGTGCACAGTGCAGGTACGCTCAGCATTCCTCTGATCTACACCCTTTATGATGTCCCAGTGCACAGTGCAGGTACGCTCAGCATTCCTCTGATCTACACCCTTTATGGTGTCCCAGTGCACAGTGCAGGTACGCTCAGCATTCCTCTGATCTACACCCTTTATGGTGTCCCAGTGCACAGTGCAGGTACGCTCAGCATTCCTCTGATCTCTGATCTATACCCTTTATGATGTCCCAGTGCACAGTGCAGGTACGCCCAGCATTCCTCTGATCTCTGATCTATACCCTTTATGATGTCCCAGTGCACAGTGCAGGTACGCTCAGCATTCCTCTGATCTCTGATCTACACCCTTTATGATGTCCCAGGCACGGGTTCCTGCTGTGGAACTGAACAGCAGCACAGGAGAGGAATGGAGAGGGGGTGGAGGGGGGAGGGGGAGAGAGGGAGGGGGGGGGGAGAGGAGAAGAGAGGAAGGGAGGGGAGGGGAGAGAGGGAGGGAGGGGAGGAGAAGAGGGGGGAGAAGAGGGGGGAGAAGAGAGGAAGGGAGGGGAGGGGAGGTGGGGAGAAGATAGGAAGGGAGGGGAGGGGAGGGGAGAGAGGAAAGGAGGGGAGAGAGGGAGGGGAGGTGGGGAGAAGAGAGGAAGGGAGGGGAGAAGAGAGTGAAGGGAGGAGAAGAGGGGGGGGCGAGAAGAAGGGAGGGGAGGTGGGGAGAGGGAGGGAGGGAGGGGAGGAGAAGAGGTGGGTGAAGAGAGGAAGGGAGGGGAGGGGAGAAGAGAGGAAGGGATGGGAGGGGAGAAGAAGAGAGGAGAGGAGAGGAGAGGAGAGGAGAGGAGAGGAGAGGAGAGGAGAGGAGAGGAGAGGAGAGGAGAGGAGAGGAGAGGAGAGGAGAGGAGAGGAGAGGAGAGGAGAGGAGAAATTAAAGCCTGCTCTCCAGGGTTAGCTCTGTGTGTCAGGGAGTTGAATGATGACTCTGGTTTAGTGAAGAAAAATAAAGACTTACTGAATTCTAACACCAGTCAGACACCACCTCAACAACAGCCATATAACATGACAGACACCACCTCAACAACAGCCATATAACCAGTCAGACACCACCCCAACAACAGCCATATAACAGGACAGACACCACCTCAACAACAGCCATATAACAGGACAGACACCACCCCAACAACAGCCATATAACCAGTCAGACACCACCCCAACAACAGCCATATAACAGGACAGACACCACCTCAACAACAGCCATATAACCAGTCAGACACCACCTCAACAACAGCCATATAACCAGTCAGACACCACCTCAACAACAGCCATATAACAGGACAGACACCACCCCAACAACAGCCATATAACATGACAGACACCACTAGTTCCAGACACCAGTCTGTCTTGGCCGTAATAGTTTCAGCAGTCCCTCCCTCACTAGAGACCACAGCAGGAGTCCCTCCCTAGAGACCACAGCAGGAGTCCCTCTCTCTCTAGAGACCACAGCAGGAGTCCCTCCCTCCCTAGAGACCTCAGCAGGAGCCCCTCTCTCTCTAGAGACCACAGCAGGAACCCCTCCCTCCACAGAGACCTCAGCAGGAGCCCCTCACTCCATAGAGACCACAGCAGGAGCCACTCTCTCTCTAGAGACCACAGCAGGAGCCCCTCCCTCCACAGAGACCTCAGCAGGAGGCCCTCTCTCCACAGAGACCTCAGCAGGAGCCCCACACTCCATAGAGACCACAGCAGGAGCCCCACACTCCATAGAGACCACAGCAGGAGCCCCTCACTCCATAGAGACCACAGCAGGAGCACCTACCTCCATAGAGACCACAGCAGGAGCCCCTCACTCCATAGAGACCACAGCAGGAGCACCTACCTCCATAGAGACCACAGCAGGAGCCCCTCACTCCATAGAGACCACAGCAGGAGCACCTACCTCCATAGAGACCACAGCAGGAGCCCCTCACTCCATAGAGACCACAGCAGGAGCACCTACCTCCATAGAGACCACAGCAGGAGCACCTACCTCCATAGAGACCACAGCAGGAGCCCCTCCCTCCATAGAGACCACAGCAGGAGCACCTCACTCCATAGAGACCACAGCAGGAGCCCCTCACTCCATAGAGACCACAGCAGGAGCCCCTCACTCCATAGAGACCACAGCAGGAGCCCCTCACTCCATAGAGACCACAGCAGGAGCCCCTCACTCCATAGAGACCACAGCAGGAGTCCCTCACTCCATAGAGACCACAGCAGGAGCCCCTCCCTCCCTAGAGACCACAGCAGGAGTCCCTCCCTCTCTAGAGACCACAGCAGGAGTCCCTCCTTCCCTAGAGACCACAGCAGGAGTCCCTCCCTCCCTAGATACCACAGCAGGAGTCCCCCTCTGACCCCTAACCCCTATGAGCCCTAACCCCTCTGACCCCTAACCCCTCTGACCCCTAACCCCTCTGAGCCCTAACCCCTCTGAGCCCTAACCCCTATGAGCCCCAACCCCTATGAGCCCCAACCCCTGTGAGCCCTAACCCCTCTGACCCCTAACCCCTCTGAGCCCTAACCCCTATGAGCCCTAACCACAGCAGGGGAACAGGGAGGAGTGGGTTCAACACAGCATCTGTCCAGAAACCTAACAACAACCTCCTAATGGTTGGCCACAGCCCAGCCAGGGGAACAGGGAGGAGTGGGTTCAACACAGCATCCCTACAGAAACCTAACAACAACCTCCTAATGGTTGGCCCCAACCCAGCCAGGGGAACAGGGAGGAGTGGGTTCAACACAGCATCCCTCCAGAAACCTAACAACAACCTCCTAATGGTTGGCCACAGCCCAGCCAGGGGCCGGTAAAGACAACACATTAGCTGGCTAGATCAACATCCTCCAGCTGGCTGAGACGCCAAGCCAGGGGGGGAGACAGATCTAATGGAAGCCCAGGAACAGAGCCCGTTCTCTGGACGCTCTGGACTCTGAAGACCCCTCCCTGCTGGAGCTGATACCAGAGAAGCCGTCCCCTCCAGCTGTCTGGCTGGACGTCCATCAGAGACATAATGTGTGTCCCAAATGACACCTTATTCCCTTTATAGTGCACTACTTTGATTACATGGTACACTAATTTGATTACATAGTGCACTACTTTTGACCAAATGGGCCCTGGTCAAAGTAGTGCACTACAAAGAGAATAGTGTGCAATTTGGGATGCAGTCATTGACACAGCAGGTGAGGTGGATGGAGACAGGGAGAAGGAGGGCTGGAGAATGTAAACAGACCAGAGAGAAGTCCTCCACAGCCAAGCATCTGCTTCTAGTTAGACCAGGAGGGTTCACTGTTCCATCTCTCTCTATAAAATAACCCTGTGGGAAATGAACATTTATTTTCTATGTCAGGAGATCCGCGTGCCGTGCAGCACTTCTAGGACTAGAGACGGAGGACAGACCGAGTCAACCTGAGCAGAATGCTAAGAATACCTCCTGTCCTCTCCACTTCTAGGACTAGAGATGGAGGACAGACCGAGTCAACCTGAGCAGAATGCTAAGAATACCTCCTGTCCTCTCCACTTCTAGGACTAGAGACGGAGGACAGACCGAGTCAACCTGAGCAGAATGCTAAGAATACCTCCTCTCCTCTCCACTTCTAGGACTAGAGACGGAGGACAGACCGAGTCAACCTGAGCAGAATGCTAAGAATACCTCCTGTCCTCTCCACTTCTAGGACTAGAGACGGAGGACAGACCGAGTCAACCTGAGCAGAATGCTAAGAATACCTCCTGTCCTCTCCACTTCTAGGACTAGAGACGGAGGACAGACCGAGTCAACCTGAGCAGAATGCTAAGAATACCTCCTGTCCTCTCCACTTCTAGGACTAGAGACGGAGGACAGACCGAGTCAACCTGAGCAGAATGCTAAGAATACCTCCTGTCCTGTCCTGTCCTGTCCTGTCCTCTCCTCTCCTCCTGACTGAGGTGTGAATGTCTCTCTGTGCGTGGCTGTGTTAACATTCAGGACACGCCTGAGTCTGAGGTGTGATTAATACAAGCCAGTCTCCCGTTGCTCTAATGGCCTCTGCTTCCTAAATACCCCCCACATGCTAATGAGTTGACAAACACACAAACACACTGCCTAAAACAGAACTGCTAACTCTTCAGGGGTTGAGACAGGAGAAGAGATTGGACTGGGTCAGAACCGCTCCCTCTTCAGGGGTTGAGACGGAAGAAGAGATTGGACTGGGGTCAGAACCGCTCCCTCTTCAGGGGTTGAGACAGGAGAAGAGATTGGACTGGGGTCAGAACCTATCCCTCTTCAGGGGTTGAGACAGGAGAAGAGATTGGACTGGGGTCAGAACCTCTCCCTCTTCAGGGGTTGTGACAGGAGAAGAGATTGGACTGGGGTCAGAACCGCTCCCTCTTCAGGGGTTGAGACAGGAGAAGAGATTGGACTGGGGTCAGAACCTCTCACTCTTCAGGGGTTGAGACAGGAGAAGAGATTGGACTGGGGTCAGAACTGCTCCCTCTTCAGGGGTTGTGACAGGAGAAGAGATTGGACTGGGGTCAGAACCGCTCCCTCTTCAGGGGTTGAGACAGGAGAAGAGATTGGACTGGGGTCAGAACCTCTCACTCTTCAGGGGTTGAGACAGGAGAAGAGATTGGACTGGGGTCAGAACTGCTCCCTCTTCAGGGGTTGTGACAGGAGAAGAGATTGGACTGGGGTCAGAACCGCTCCCTCTTCAGGGGTTGAGACAGGAGAAGAGATTGGACTAGGGTCAGAACCTCTCACTCTTCAGGGGTTGAGACAGGATAAGAGATTGGACTGGGGTCAGAACTGCTCCCTCTTCAGGGGTTGTGACAGGAGAAGAGATTGGACTGGGGTCAGAACCGCTCCCTCTTCAGGGGTTGAGACAGGAGAAGAGATTGGACTGGGGTCAGAACCTCTCACTCTTCAGGGGTTGAGACAGGAGAAGAGATTGGACTGGGGTCAGAACCGCTCCCTCTTCAGGGGTTGTGACAGGAGAAGAGATTGGACTGGGGTCAGAACCGCTCCCTCTTCAGGGGTTGAGACGGGAGAAGAGATTGGACTGGGGTCAGAACCCCTCCCTCTTCAGGGGTTGAGACAGGAGAAGAGATTGGACTGGGGTCAGAACCTATCCCTCTTCAGGGGTTGAGACGGGAGAAGAGATTGGACTGGGGTCAGAACCTCTCCCTCTTCAGGGGTTGTGACAGGAGAAGAGATTGGACTGGGGTCAGAACCGCTCCCTCTTCAGGGGTTGTGACAGGAGAAGAGATTTGACTCTCTTCTGTCTATGATAAACATGGCCATGCATAGTTTTTCCCCCCCAAAAAAACACCATGCTTCTTCCTTATAAACCCATTTCCTTGTGTGGCTGACAGTTAAATAGTGTTGTACTTCTGGTGTCATCTGATGAACGTGAAGTTATATTTCTGAGGAATGTGATGCATGTGAAGGAAAACTATATTATAACTACTATAACTATATTATAACTATATTAAAACTATTATAACTACATTATAACTACAGTGAAGTTATTTTCTGAGGAATGTGATGCATGTATTTCATGTGAAGGAAAACTATATTATAACTATATTCAACTACAGCTGCACGTCCCTGATCACTATTGAAGCAACAAAAACACGGTTGACTTTCTATATAAAACGCTGGCAAACTGGTTTAAGATGCTGATTTCATTGATGGTCTACGTTTATGAAAAGGCTGATTTGTGAACTCTTAACGTGACCCCTGACGTATCAAACCGATACTCAGCCTAACAGTGACATAACACTACGTGTCTGTCTCTGTTGTTGATTGCTACAATGCAGCAGAGACCCATTCCCCTGTTTTTTTTTATACCTTTATTTAACTAGTCAAGTCAGTTAAGAACAAATTCTTATTTTCAATGACGGCCTAGGAACAGTGGGTTCAGGGGCAGAACGACAGCTCGGGGGTTTGAACTTGCAACCTTCCGGTTACTAGTCCAACGCTCTAACCACTAGGCTACCCTGCCACCCCCTGCAATGACTGGGACACTATTTGGAAGACATACTACCCTGAGGGTACAACCTCCTCAACACGTCAGGTTGAAGACACACTACCCTGAGGGTACAACCTCATCAACACGTCAGGTTGAAGACACACTACCCTGAGGGTACAACCTCCTCAACCTCATCAACACGTCAGGTTGAAGACACACTACCCCGAGGGTACAACCTCATCAACACGTCAGGTTGAAGACACACTACCCCGAGGGTACAACCTCATCAACACGTCAGGTTGAAGACACACTACCCCGAGGGTACAACCTCATCAACACGTCAGGTTGAAGACACACTACCCTGAGGGTACAACCTCCTCAACACGTCAGGTTGAAGACACACTACCCTGAGGGTACAACCTCATCAACACGTCAGGTTGAAGACACACTACCCCGAGGGTACAACCTCATCAACACGTCAGGTTGAAGACACACTACCCTGAGGGTACAACCTCATCAACACGTCAGGTTAAAGACACACTACCCTGAGGGTACAACCTCATCAACACGTCAGGTTGAAGACACACTACCCTGAGGGTACAACCTCATCAACACGTCAGGTTGAAGACACACTACCCTGAGGGTACAACCTCATCAACACGTCAGGTTGAAGACACACTACCCTGAGGGTACAACCTCATCAACACGTCAGGTTGAAGACACACTACCCTGAGGGTACAACCTCATCAACACGTCAGGTTGAAGACACACTACCCTGAGGGTACAACCTCCTCAACACGTCAAGTTGAAGACACAGGAAATCTTTCACCTAGGACTATACAGAAGGTTCCTTGGTATAAATGCTGGTAATAGATTTAATGACAATGACGTGTCATCTTTGTCACACTATAGAGGTAGCTTGCATCAAGTTCTTTAGTGACACATTATAGATGGGGAATTGTTTTTAGGAACAAGTTACTGAAACGAGTAAGTGAAACGAGTAAGTGAAACGAGTAAGCGAAACAAGTAAATGAAATGCTAACCGCGGCTTTAACATAACGCATTGTCATCTCTCCAGAGACGCTCATCCCCAGCAGGCACACTAAGAGATTACCTCTCTGTTTGTGGTGAAGTATAACAAGGGAGATCCCACCGGAGAGATCTCTCTCTCAGCACAGTCAGTCACTTCACAAGACGTGCCACACGACCCAGGAAGCCAATGATGTAGAGACAACAGTTTCTTAACATTCAACACAGCCACTGGAGAAGTTAAAGGAGAATTTTGCCTTTTTAATTTTTTTTTACAACCAAATCTCTATTTTTGATGTAAATGGCATGTTATGGAAGGATCCAGACAGTTTTTGTTGTTGTTGTGACATCACTTAAGCCTACCCCAACCAGAGACTCACTTCCTCAGCCTTGTTGTTGTTGTGATATCCCTTAAGCCTACCCCAACCAGAGACTCACTTCCTCAGCCATGTTGTTGTTGTGACATCCCTTAAGCCTACCCCAACCAGAGACTCACTTCCTCAGCCTTGTTGTTGTTGTGATATCCCTTAAGCCTACCCCAACCAGAGACTCACTTCCTCAGCCTTGTTGTTGTTGTTGTGATATCCCTTAAGCCTACCCCAACCAGAGACTCACTTCCTCACCCTTGTTGTTGGTGTGACATCCCTTAAGCCTACCCCAACCAGAGACTCACTTCCTCAGCCTTGTTGTTGTTGTGACATCCCTTAAGCCTACCCCAACCAGAGACTCACTTCCTCAGCCTTGTTGTTGTTGTTGTGATATCCCTTAAGCCTACCCCAACCAGAGACTCACTTCCTCACCCTTGTTGTTGTTGTGATATCCCTTAAGCCTACCCCAACCAGAGACTCACTTCCTCACCCTTGTTGTTGTTGTGATATCCCTTAAGCCTACCCCAACCAGAGACTCACTTCCTCACCCTTGTTGTTGTTGTGATATCCCTTAAGCCTACCCCAACCAGAGACTCACTTCCTCAGCCTTGTTGTTGTTGTGACATCCCTTAAGCCTACCCCAACCAGAGATTCACTTCCTCAGCCTTGTTGTTGTTGTGACATCCCTTAAGCCTACCCCAACCAGAGACTCACTTCCTCACCCTTGTTGTTGTTGTGATATCACTTAAGCCTACCCCAACCAGAGACTCACTTCCTCAGCCTTGTTGTTGTTGTGATATCACTTAAGCCTACCCCAACCAGAGACTCACTTCCTCAGCCTTGTTGTTGGTGTGACATCCCTTAAGCCTACCCCAACCAGAGACTCACTTCCTCAGCCTTGTTGTTGTTGTGATATCCCTTAAGCCTACCCCAACCAGAGACTCACTTCCTCACCCTTGTTGTTGTTGTGATATCCCTTAAGCCTACCCCAACCAGAGACTCACTTCCTCACCCTTGTTGTTGTTGTGATATCCCTTAAGCCTACCCCAACCAGAGACTCACTTCCTCAGCCTTGTTGTTGTTGTGACATCCCTTAAGCCTACCCCAACCAGAGATTCACTTCCTCAGCCTTGTTGTTGTTGTGACATCCCTTAAGCCTACCCCAACCAGAGACTCACTTCCTCACCCTTGTTGTTGTTGTGATATCACTTAAGCCTACCCCAACCAGAGACTCACTTCCTCAGCCTTGTTGTTGTTGTGATATCACTTAAGCCTACCCCAACCAGAGACTCACTTCCTCAGCCTTGTTGTTGTTGTGATATCACTTAAGCCTACCCCAACCAGAGACTCACTTCCTCAGCCTTGTTGTTGTTGTGATATCCCTTAAGCCTACCCCAACCAGAGACTCACTTCCTCACCATTGTTGTTGTTGTGACATCCCTTAAGCCTACCCCAACCAGAGACTCACTCCCTCAGCCTTGTTGTTGCGATATCCCTTAAGCCTACCCCAACCAGAGACTCACTCCCTCAGCCTTGTTGTTGTGATATCCCTTAAGCCTACCCCAACCAGAGACTCACTTCCTCAGCCTTGTTGTTGTTGTGACATCCCTTAAGCCTACCCCAACCAGAGACTCACTTCCTCAGCCTTGTTGTTGTTGTGACATCCCTTAAGCCTACCCTAACCAGAGACTCACTTCCTCAGCCTTGTTGTTGTTGTGACATCCCTTAAGCCTACCCCAACCAGAGACTCACTTCCTCAGCCTTGTTGTTGTTGTGACATCCCTTAAGCCTACCCCAACCAGAGACTCACTTCCTCAGCCTTGTTGTTGTTGTGATATCCCTTAAGCCTACCCCAACCAGAGACTCACTTCCTCAGCCTTGTTGTTGTTGTGACATCCCTTAAGCCTACCCCAACCAGAGACTCACTTCCTCAGCCTTGTTGTGCAGTACAGAGGGCTATGAAAAAACATGGACCAATGCTTCAAAAAAACAACCAAATATGTCCTTTTAGAAGAAAAGGAACATCTCTCAGTACAGTGATGCGGATCCATAAAACACTATCCTCAACATTATCTTCTATTGTGTAGCGACTCGAGCGACAGGCTACCTCTCCGTCCATTCTAGCAGCAGGTTACACAGAGAATGGAACAGCTGGATAAGGGGGGGGAACAGATTGAGGTGTGGATCAGGTTCAGAATGGAACAGCTGGATAAGGGGGAACAGATTGAGGTGTGGATCAGGTTCAGAATGGAACAGCTGGATCAGGTTCAGAATGGAACAGCTGGATAAGGGGGAAACAGATTGAGGTGTGGATCAGGTTCAGAATGGAACAGCTGGATAAGGGGGAAACAGATTGGGGTGTGGATCAGATTCAGAATGGAACAGCTGGATCAGGGGGGAACAGATTGAGGTGTGGATCAGGTTCAGAATGGAACAGCTGGATCAGGTTCAGAATGGAACAGCTGGATAAGGGGGGAACAGATTGAGGTGTGGATCAGGTTCAGAATGGAACAGCTGGATCAGGTTCAGAATGGAACAGCTGGATCAGGGGGGAACAGATTGAGGTGTGGATCAGGTTCAGAATGGAACAGCTGGATCAGGTTCAGAATGGAACAGCTGGATAAGGGGGAAACAGATTGAGTTGTGGATCAGGTTCAGAATGGAACAGCTGGATCAGGTTCAGAATGGAACAGATGGATCAGGGGGGAACAGATTGAGGTGTGGATCAGGTTCAGAATGGAACAGCTGGATAAGGGGGGAACAGATTGAGGTGTGGATCAGGTTCAGAATGGAACAGCTGGATAAGGGGGGAACAGATTGAGATGTGGATCAGGTTCAGAATGGAACAGCTGGATAAGGGGGAACAGATTGGGGTGTGGATCAGGTTCAGAATGGAACAGCTGGATAAGGGGGAAACAGATTGAGGTGTGGATCAGGTTCAGAATGGAACAGCTGGATAAGGGGGGAAACAGATTGAGGTGTGGATCAGGTTCAGAATGACAATTTCATGTGTACATCTTCTCCTTTAAGAGTTTCCTTAGAGGCGTTGTCATGTTCCCTGTCTGTCTGTCTGTCTGTTCGTCTGTCCGTCCGTCCGTCCGTCCGTCTGTCTGGTCGTTACGGTTAGAATTAGGTTGAGGTTTAGGGTTAGGTTTAGAATTAGATTTAGGTTGAGATTTAGGGTTAGGTTTAGAATTAGATTTAGGTTGAGGTTTAGGGTTAGGTTTAGAATTAGAATTAGATTTAGGTTGAGGTTTAGGGTTAGAATTAGATTTAGGTTGAGGTTTAGGGTTAGGTTTAGAATTAGATTTAGGTTGAGGGTTACGGTTAGGTTTTCGGGTTAAGGTTAGGGAAAATAGGATTTTGAATGGGAATCAATTGTGTGTCCCCACAAGTTTAGTTGTACACAACTGTGTGTGTGTGTGTGTGTGTGTGTGTGTGTGTGTGTGTGTGTGTGTGTGTGTGTGTGTGTGTGTGTGTGTGTGTGTGTGTGTGTGTGTGTGTATATATATGTGTGTGTGTGTGTGTGTGTGTGTGTGTGTGTGTGTGTGTGTGTGTGTGTGTGTGTGTGTGTGTGTGTGTGTGTGTGTGTGTGTATATATATGTGTGTGTGTGTGTGTGTGTGTGTGTGTGTCAGAGAGGTCTCTAAGTCCATGGCCGTTAGTTCAGTCACGTCTTCAAGGTAAAGTCGTTGTGAGAACAGCACTAAGGTGTTCAGGGTCAGTCAGTTCCTTAAGCATTACGTGTTATCACTACTGGCTATAGAGGACACAGCAGAACAGGCCTTGTTGTGTCTCACATCGCTCCCTACTCACTGTGGTACACATTAAAAACTAGTTGTAATGAACACGAGGGGAGACAGAGAGCTGGTTTCAAGCGCAGGGCACAGCTGGTGTTTATTGTAAAAGACCACAGAAGTAGTGTACTATGTAGGGTATAGGGTGCAGGCCCTGGTCTACAGTAGTGTACTATGTAGGGTATAGGGTGCAGGCCCTGGTCTAAAGTAGTGTACTATGTAGGGTATAGGGTACAGCCCCTGGTCTACACTATTGGACTATGTAGGGTATAGGGTACAGCCCCTGGTCTACACTATTGGACTATGTAGGGTATAGGGTGCAGCCCCTGGTCTACACTATTGGACTATGTAGGGTATAGGGTGCAGCTCCTGGTCTACACTATTGGACTATGTAGGGTATAGGGTGCAGCCCCTGGTCTACACTATTGGACTATGTAGGGTATAGGGTGCAGCTCCTGGTCTACACTATTGGACTATGTAGGGTATAGGGTGCAGCCCCTGGTCTACACTATTGGACTATGTAGGGTATAGGGTGCAGCCCCTGGTCTACACTATTGGACTATGTAGGGTATAGGGTGCAGCTCCTGGTCTACACTATTGGACTATGTAGGGTATAGGGTGCAACCCCTGGTCTACACTATTGGACTATGTAGGGTATAGGGTACAGCCCCTGGTCTACACTATTGGACTATGTAGGGTATAGGGTGCAGCCCCTGGTCTACACTATTGGACTATGTAGGGTATAGGGTGCAGCCCCTGGTCTACACTATTGGACTATGTAGGGTATAGGGTGCAGCCCCTGGTCTACACTATTGGACTATGTAGGGTATAGGGTGCAGCCCCTGGTCTACACTATTGGACTATGTAGGGTATAGGGTGCAGCCCCTGGTCTACACTATTGGACTATGTAGGGTATAGGGTGCAGCCCCTGGTCTACACTATTGGACTATGTAGGGTATAGGGTGCAGCCCCTGGTCTACACTATTGGACTATGTAGGGTATAGGGTGCAGCCCCTGGTCTACACTATTGGACTATGTAGGGTATAGGGAGCCATTTTAGACTTTTTCCACATTTTGTGTTACAGCCTGAATATAAAATTGATTAAAATTACATTTTTTTTGTTACTGGCCTACACACAATACCCCATAATGTGAAAGTGGAATTATGTTTTCCTGTTAAAAAAAAAACATTAAATTAAAAATTAAAAGTTGAAATGTCTTGAGTCAATAAGTTATGGCAAGCCATTCAGGAGTAAAAAAATGTGCGTAACAAGTCACATAATAAGTTGCATGGACTCAGTCTGTGTGCATTTAATAGTGTTTAACATGATTTTGGAATGACTATCTCATCTCTGTACCCAACACATACAATTGTCTGTAAGGTCCCTCAGTCAAGCAGTGAATTTGAAACACAGATTTAACCACAAAGACCAGGGAGATTTTCCAACGCCTCGCAAAGAAGGTCACCTAATGGGTGAAAACAATTAAAAATAAGAACCCATTGAATATCCCGTTGAGCATGGTGAAGTTATTCATTATAAATAAGAACCCATTGAATATCCCGTTGAGCATGGTGAAGTTATTCATTATAAATAAGAACCCATTGAATATCCCGTTGAGCATGGTGAAGTTATTCATTATAAATAAGAACCCATTGAATATCCCATTGAGCATGGTGAAGTTATTCATTATAAATAAGAACCCATTGAATATCCCGTTGAACATGGTGAAGTTATTCATTATAAATAAGAACCCATTGAATATCCCGTTGAGCATGGTGAAGTTATTCATTACACTTTGGATGGTGTATCCAGTAAATCATGAGCCAATCACAATCATTTAAACAAAACGTCAACAAAACTGTAGGCTATTACACCATTACAAATCATTACTGCAGGTCAGAGGCAGGTCAGAGGCAGGACAGAGGCAGGTCAGTGGCAGGTCAGAGGCAGGTCATAGGCAGGACAGAGGCAGGTGTGTTTTTACACCTGCTACTTTAGGCTAGTCTGTTTGGTGAGCAGGTTTGTCCCTCCCTCTGTATGTAGCCACTTAGCGATGCTAATGATTACCGTTGAATAATTGATTTCTATGAATAATTGGCATATTGAGAGTAACAAAATAATCATCCAAAACCAGAAAAAAATAAAACAGAATTCAGGAAAATATTTTACCAGCTATATTGACAGAAAAATCCTCTCTTGTACACCAAGGACCTGGTCTTGTATACCAAGAACGATTCAGGGAACCACATAGAGCAACAATTCAAGGAACCACGTAGAGCAGCGATTCAGAGAACCACGTAGAGCAACAATTCAGGGAACCATGTAGAGCAACAATTCAGGGAACCATGTAGAGCAACGATTCAGAGAACCACGTAGAGCAACAATTCAGGGAACCATGTAGAGCAACGATTCAGGGAACCATGTAGTGCAACGATTCAGGGAACCACGTAGAGCAACAGTTCAGGGAACCATGTAGTGCAACGATTCAGGGAACCATGTAGAGCAACGATTCAGGGAACCACGTAGGACAACGATTCAGGGAACCACATAGAACAACGATTCAGGGAACCACGTAGGACAACGATTCAGGGAACCACATAGAGCAACGATTCAGGGAACCACATAAGACAACAACATTATCTCAATTGGGGCTTCAGTTGGGACTGATAGAACGAACGATTCAGGGAACCACGTAGGACAACGATTCAGGGAACCACGTAGGACAACGATTCAGGGAACCACGTAGAACAACGATTCAGGGAACCACGTAGGACAACAATTAAGGGAACCACATAGAGCAACGATTCAGGGAACCACATAAGACAACAACATTATCTCAATTGGTACTGATAGAACGAACGCTCTCCTTCAGAAGGGGCTGCCTCGCTTGCTGTTCCTGACTGTTAGTCTCAAGTGGCGTTTTCACACTTGTCCATCTGTGTTTTGGGTCTTTAATAAACACATCCAATACGATGTAAAACATTTGTTCCAACGTAAGGAGGAGTAGCTTGACTTGGAACTGCTTCCACTGCTGTGTGATTTTATATAGAATATCCCTCATTAACTACAGACTGAGATGAGAAAGTACTTCATGTTAGTTGGGATAAATACTTGACAGTTAAAACTAATTCAGGGAGTTGATGTGAACACAGTGAAGTCAGAGACATGTCTCAGAATATAATTTATTCAACACCTGTCGCCTTAGCTATACCAAGGACAGAGAGACAGAGAGAGAGAGAGAGAGAGAGAGACAGAGAGAGAGAGAGAGACAGAGAGAGAGACAGACAGAGAGAGAGAGAGACAGAGAGAGAGAGAGAGAGAGACAGAGAAAGAGAGAGCGACAGACAGACAGAGAAAGAGAGAGAGGGAGAGAGAGCACAGACAGACAGAGAAAGAGAGCGAGAGACAGAGACAGAGACAGAGAGAGAGAGAGACAGAGAGAGAGAGAGAGAGAGAGAGAGCAAGAGAGAGAAAGAGAGAGAGAGAGAGAGACACAGAGAGAAAGAGAGAGAGAAAGAGAAAGACAGAGAGAGAGACAGAGAGAGAGAGAGAGAGAGAGAGCGAGAGAGCGAGAGAGAGAAAGCGAGAGAGAGAAAGAGAGAGAGAGAGAGACAGAGAGAAAGAGAGAGAGAAATAGAGAGAGAGACAGACAGAGAGAGAAATAGAGAGAGAGACAGAGACAGACAGAGAGAGAGAGAGAGACAGAGACAGTGGAGTACGTAGAGGGTGCTTAGCTTTCAGATCAATCAGGTAAATTGCTTGCTGTTCCTAATTCCTGACAGCCAACGCTGTACTGTAATCTTTAGGTGTTACCTGAGAGTGCCAGTGAGAGACTGTGGAGTGTTAATTAGCCACGACTACATCAACTAACCTTGATAAATAACTCTACAGCTTCTCTAATAGCTTCTACAGGCAGGCTCTGCCAGCTTGAGACACACACACACAGATCAGCACCCATCTGTCTGTCTGCTAAATGATGCCATTGGGTGCCTTTTTCAGTCTGAAGGAAACACAGTTTAAACACAGTTGAATACCACATCAACAGTCGGTTCTACAGGTACTGATGTTACATAGTAAACAAGAGGGCACAACAAAACCTATTCCCCCTCAGGAGACTGAAAAGATTTGGCATGGGTCCTCAGATCCTCAAAATGTTCTACAGCTGCACCATTGAGAGCATCCTGATGAGTTGCATCACTGCCTGGTAAGGCAACTGTTCGGCCTCCGACAGCAAGGCACTACAGAGGGTAGTGCTTAAGCCCCAGTACATCACCAGGGGCCAAGCTTCCTGCCATCCAGGACCTCTATACCAGGCGGTGTCAGAGGAAGGCCCTAAAAATTGTCAAAGACTCCAGCCACCCTAGTTATAAGACTGTTCTCTCTGCTACCGCATGGCAAGCGGTTCCGGAGCGACAAGTCTAGGTCCAAGAGACTTCTAAACAGCTTCTACCCCCGAGCCATAAGACTCCTGAACAGCTAATACAATGGCTACCCAGACTATTTGCATTGCCCCCCCCCCCCCCGCACCCCCTTTACACCGTTGCTACTCTCTGTTGTCATCAATACAAAGTCACATTTAAAGTTTAACTGATGTTGCTCATATTGAATCACAATAAGGCTGATTTCCATTATCTCTGTGTGACGTCATGTGGATGATGGACTAGCTGAGTCAAGGTTCGTATGGACTTAGAGAAAGACATGTAATCTACTCTGGCAAATTGGCGTACAGTCACTCATAGTAGTGATGGGAAGGGGGGGGGGGGGGGTGTAAAATAGAGCACAAAGCCATGCAATCTCCATAGACAAACATTGACAGTAGAATGGCCTTACTGAGGAGCTCAGTTACTTTTAACGTGGAACCGTCATAGGATGCCACCTTTCCAACAAGTCAGTTCATCAAATTTCTGCCCTGCTAGAACTGGTCAACTGTAAGTGCTGTTATTGTGAAGCGGAAACATCTAGGAGCAAAAAACGTCTCAGCCAAAAGTGGTAGGCCGCACAAGCTCACAGAACGGGACCACCGAGTGCTGAAGCGCGTAAAAATAATCTGTCCTCGGTTGCAACACTCACTACCGAGTTCCAAACTGCCTCTGGAAGCAACGTCAGCACAAGAAACTATTCATCGTGAGCTTCATGAAATAGGTTTCCATGGCTGAGCAGCCGCACACAAGCCTCAGATCACCATGTGTCAATGCCAAGCGTCAGCTGGAGGGGTGTAAAGCTCGCCGCCATTGGAACAGTGGAAACGCGTTCTCTGGAGCGATGACTCACGCTTCCCCAATCACGCAGTCCAAAGGACTAATCTGGGTCTGGCGGATGAGTAATAATGGTCTGGGGCTGTTTTTCATGGTTCGGGCCCCTAAATTCCAGTGAAGGGAAATCTTAACGCTACAGCATACAGTGACATTCTAGATGATTCTGTGCTTCCAACTTTGTGGCAACAGTTTGGGGAAGGCCCTTTCCTGTTTCAGCATGAAAATGCCCCCGTGCACAAAGCAAGGTCCATGCAGAAATGGTTTGTCGAGATCGGTGAGGAAGAACTTGACTGGCCTGCACAGAGCCCTGACTTCAACCCCATCGAACACCTTTGGGATGAATTGGAACGCCGACTGCAAACCAGGCCTAATCGCCCAACATTAGTACCCGACCTCACTAATTTTCTTGTGGCTGAATGGAAGCAAGTCCCCTGCAGCAATGTTACAACATCTAGTGGAAAGCCTTCCCAGCAGAGCAAGAGGCTGTTATAGCAGCAATGTTACAACATCTAGTGGAAAGCCTTCCCAGCCAAGCAAGAGGCTGTTATAGCAGCAATGTTACAACATCTAGGGGAAAGCCTTCCCAGCAGAGCAAGAGGCTGTTATAGCAGCAATGTTACAACATCTAGTGGGAAGCCTTCCCGGCAGAGCAGAGGCTGTTATAGCAGCAAAGGGAGGGGACCAACTCCATTTTAATGCCCATGAGTTTTGGAATGAGCTGTTTGAAGAGCAGGCGTTCACATGTTGTCATGTAGTGTATATTGATATTTGAGGTTGTTGGCTTCTGTAGGTAGCGTTAGCTAGTGCTAGTCGGCTGTACCTGCGCCCAAACTTATTAAATAGTGAGCCAACACGTTTTCAGCACTTTTATGTCCATGACGGATCAAAACTAGTTTTCTCATGAGTCTCTCTCGTCTCTCTGCAGCAGACATGTAGTGAACAATGTGGTTGGAACATCGAATCGCAATAAAATCACAGTATTGAATCACACTACATATAGAATCACACTACATATAGAATCACACTACATATAGAATCACACTACATATAGAATCACAACACATATAGAATCACACTACATATAGAATCACACTACATATAGAATCACACTACATATAGAATCACAACATATAGAATCACAACACATATAGAATCACACTACATATAGAATCACACTACATATAGAATCACACTACATATAGAATCACAACACATATAGAATCACACTACATATAGAATCACACTACATATAGAATCACAACATATAGAATCACTACATATAGAATCACAACACATATAGAATCACACTACATATAGAATCACACTACATATAGAATCACACTACATATAGAATCACAACACATATAGAATCACTACATATAGAATCACTACATATAGAATCACAACACATATAGAATCACACTACATATAGAATCACAACACATATAGAATCACACTACATATAGAATCACACTACATATAGAATCACACTACATATAGAATCACAACATATAGAATCACTACATATAGAATCACAACACATATAGAATCACACTACATATAGAATCACACTACATATAGAATCACACTACATATAGAATCACAACACATATAGAATCACTACATATAGAATCACTACATATAGAATCACAACACATATAGAATCACACTACATATAGAATCACAACACATATAGAATCACACTACATATAGAATCACACTACATATAGAATCACACTACATATAGAATCACACTACATATAGAATCACACTACATATAGAATCACACTACATATAGAATCACACTACATATAGAATCACACTACATATAGAATCACACTACATATAGAATCACACTACATATAGAATCACAACACATATAGAATCACAACACATATAGAAACGCAACACATATAGAAACGCAACACATATAGAATCACAACACATATCGTATCGTCGGTTCGGTACCTAAACATGGTGATAATATTGTATGGAGAAGTCCCTGGTAATTCCCTGCCCTAACTCATAGTGCATCAGGAAGAATGATAAAAGACGAGCCTTATACTGATATCTCGTTGACCTTACAGTCACGCTATCTGTCCCTTCAGGGATGCTAGACACAGGCTATTGTGCCCTGCTACAGGGACACAGCTACATTAAGCTATTGGGGTATTTTTTTTTTTTCATTCCCAAAGTGACTGCAGTAAAGTAACCAACACTGTGGGGTAACACAGTAAGTGGGTGGTTCAACAGCTCGCCTACTTCCTTTTCTCCAGCTGATGTAATATGGATGGAAGGACTTTAAGTCTTTAAGCCAGGTTCTTATGTCCTTAGAGAGACACAGAGACTTAAAGTAACAACCCGTTCTGTCTACTCTGGCATATTGGCATAGGCTAAAGCTATATTCTGGTTTTCCCCAAACACAAGACTCCAGCATCAGTGCAGAGCTTTAGAAACAGAGTTCTAGAAACAGAGTTCTAGAAACAGAGTTATAGAAACAGAGTTATAGAAACAGAGTTATAGAGTTATAGAAACAGAGTTATAGAATTATAGAAACAGAGTTATAGAATTATAGAAACAGAGTTATAGAAACAGAGTTATAGAGTTATAGATACAGAGTTATAGAATTATAGAAACAGAGTTATAGAAACAGAGTTATAGAATTATAGAAACAGAGTTATAGAAACAGAGTTATAGAATTATAGAAACAGAGTTATAGAAACAGAGTTATAGAGTTATAGAAACAGAGTTATAGAATTATAGAAACAGAGTTATAGAGTTATAGAAACAGAGTTATAGAAACAGAGTTATAGAATTATAGAAACAGAGTTATAGAGTTATAGAAACAGAGTTATAGAAACAGAGTTATAGAATTATAGAAACAGAGTTATAGAGTTATAGAAACAGAGTTATAGAGTTATAGATACAGAGTTACAGAGTTATAGAAACAGAGTTATAGAGTTATAGATACAGAGTTACAGAGTTATAGAAACAGAGTTATAGAGTTATAGAAACAGAGTTATAGAGTTATAGATACAGAGTTACAGAGTTATAGAAACAGAGTTATAGAAACAGAGTTATAGAATTATAGAAACAGAGTTATAGAAACAGAGTTATAGAGTTATAGAAACAGAGTTATAGAATTATAGAAACAGAGTTATAGAATTATAGAAACAGAGTTATAGAAACAGAGTTATAGAGTTATAGATACAGAGTTATAGAATTATAGAAACAGAGTTATAGAAACAGAGTTATAGAATTATAGAAACAGAGTTATAGAAACAGAGTTACAGAATTATAGAAACAGAGTTATAGAATTATAGAAACAGAGTTATAGAAACAGAGTTATAGAGTTATAGATACAGAGTTATAGAAACAGAGTTATAGAAACAGAGTTATAGAGTTATAGAAACAGAGTTATAGAATTATAGAAACAGAGTTATAGAATTATAGAAACAGAGTTATAGAGTTATAGAAACAGAGTTATAGAAACAGAGTTATAGAGTTATAGATACAGAGTTATAGAGTTATAGAAACAGAGTTATAGAAACAGAGTTATAGAGTTATAGATACAGAGTTATAGAAACAGAGTTATAGAGTTATAGAAACAGAGTTATAGAATTATAGAAACAGAGTTATAGAGTTATAGAAACAGAGTTATAGAGTTATAGATACAGAGTTACAGAGTTATAGAAACAGAGTTATAGAGTTATAGAAACAGAGTTATAGATACAGAGTTACAGAGTTATAGAAACAGAGTTATAGAGTTATAGATACAGAGTTATAGAGTTATAGATACAGAGTTATAGAAACAGAGTTATAGAGTTATAGAAACAGAGTTATAGAATTATAGAAACAGAGTTATAGAGTTATAGAAACAGAGTTATAGAGTTATAGATACAGAGTTACAGAGTTATAGAAACAGAGTTATAGAGTTATAGAAACAGAGTTATAGATACAGAGTTATAGAGTTATAGAAACAGAGTGAGAGTACGTCAGAAAGAATGATCCAGAAATCACTTAATTGTTACATATTGCCTCTTCCTTCATACGCACTCTAGGTATCCATCCTTCATACCCACTCTAGGTATCTATCCTTCATACCCACTCTAGGTATCTATCCTTCATACCCACTCTAGGTATCCTTCCTTCATACCCACTCTAGGTATCCTTCCTTCATACCCACTCTAGGTATCTATCCTTCATACCCACTCTAGGCATCCATCCTTCATACCCACTCTAAGTATCTATCCTTCATACCCACTCTAGGTATCTATCCTTCATACCCACTCTAGGTATCCATCCTTCATACCAACTCTAGGTATCTATCCTTCATACCCACTCTAGGTATCCTTCCTTCATACACACTCTAGGTATCCTTCCTTCATACCCACTCTAGGTATCCATCCTTCATACCCACTCTAGGTATCCATCCTTCATACCCACTCTAGGTATCCATCCTTCATACCCACTCTAGGTACCGGTCCTTCATACCCACCCTAGGTATCCATCCTTCATACCCACTCTAGGTATCTATCCTTCATACCCACTCTAGGTATCCATCCTTCATACCCACCCTAGGTATCCATCCTTCATACCCACTCTAGGTATCTATCCTTCATACCCACTCTAGGTATCTATCCTTCATACCCACTCTAGGTATCTATCCTTCATACCCACTCTAGGTATCTATCCTTCATACCCACTGTAGGTATCCATCCTTCATACCCACTGTAGGTATCCATCCTTCATACCCACTCTAGGTATCCATCTTTCATACCCACTCTAGGTATCCATCCTTCATACCCACTCTAGGTATCTATCCTTCATACCCACTCTAGGTATCCATCCTTCATACCCACTCTAGGTCCCGGTCCTTCAAACCAACTCTAGGTATCTATCCTTCATACCCACTCTAGGTATCTATCCTTCATACCAACTCTAGGTATCCATCCTTCATACCCACTCTAGGTACTGGTCCTTCATACCCACTCTAGGTACTGGTCCTTCATACCCACTCTAGGTCCCGGTCCTTCATACCCACTCTAGGTATCTATCCTTCATACCAACTCTAGGTATCCATCCTTCATACCCACTCTAGGTACTGGTCCTTCATACCCACTCTAGGTCCCGGTCCTTCATACCCACTCTAGGTATCTATCTTTCATACCCACTCTAGGTATCCATCCTTCATACCCACTCTAGGTATCTATCCTTCATACCCACTCTAGGTATCCATCCTTCATACCCACTCTAGGTCCCGGTCCTTCATACCCACTCTAGGTATCTATCTTTCATACCCACTCTAGGTATCTATCCTTCATACCAACTCTAGGTATCCATCCTTCATACCCACTCTAAGGACTGGTCCTTCATACCCACTCTAGGTACTGGTCCTTCATACCCACTCTAGGTCCCGGTCCTTCATACCCACTCTAGGTATCTATCTTTCATACCCACTCTAGGTATCTATCCTTCATACCCACTCTAGGTATCCATCCTTCATACCCACTCTAGGTATCTATCTTTCATACCCACTCTAGGTATCCATCCTGCATACCAACTCTAGGTATCTATCCTTCATACCAACTCTAGGTATCCATCACTACTGTAGACCAGGGCTCTTCACTACACAGAGAATAGGGTTCCATCTGGGACGTACCCTAGATAATTCCCTCACTACCTGGCAGAAAACCATTCTTCAGAGAGCTTAAGGCTCCAAGGCAAGGCAGCCAACAGGTTTGCGAAATCCTTGTGGCTTTTTTTGTTGTTGTCCTGGCGTGTTTTTCAATTCACAGGCAGCTCTTTGCTTTGGGAAGCGCCAGTAGGTGCTTTGATTTTGTGACTCATCAGAAGGTGAAGACAGCCAATTGCTTTCACCTTAATAAGCTCCCCATCCCCCATTCTGTGTATTAGAGAAATTAAAGGAAACACATAGTCAGTTGAACGACTGAATGCATTCAACCGAAATGTGTCTTCCGTATTTAACCCAATCAGAGAGGAGCGGGGTGGGGGGGGGTGGGGGGGGGGGGGCAGAGGAGGGGACAGATTAACCTTTTTAATCATTTGCATTTTCCTCCCCCACAAAAAAATGTATCTCTGTTTTTCCAGTTTGAGACTCCTGGAGTTAATTGAATTCCTGTTAACTTTATCACGGTGGAATTTCAATTAAAGAGGAGCTCTAATTGAGATTCATTCAGTCCAGAGATCTATTAATGCACAACATAGGGATGGAGGCAGGTGAGGAAGTAGTAGTAGCTGTAGTAGCAGGTAAAGATGCAAGTCATTAAGACAGACTTTCCCTCAGTAATAGCAGGTAAAGATGCAGGCCATTAAGACAGACTTTCCCTCAGTAATAGCAGGTAAAGATGCAGGCCATTAAGACAGACTTTCCCTCAGTAATAGCAGGTAAAGATGCAGGCCATTAAGACAGACTTTCCCTCAGTAATAGCAGGTAAAGATGCAGGCCATTAAGACAGACTTTCCCTCAGTAATAGCAGGTAAAGATGCAGGTCATTAAGACAGACTTTCCCTCAGTAATAGCAGGTAAAGATGCAGGTCATTAAGACAGACTTTCGCCCAGTTTGGCAAGTAAAGATGCAGGTCATTAAGACAGACTTTCCCTCAGTAATAGCAGGTAAAGATGCAGGCCATTAAGACAGACTTTCCCTCAGTAATAGCAGGTAAAGATGCAGGCCATTAAGACAGACTTTCCCTCAGTAATAGCAGGTAAAGATGCAGGTCATTAAGACAGACTTTCCCTCAGTAATAGCAGGTAAAGATGCAGGCCATTAAGACAGACTTTCCCTCAGTAATAGCAGGTAAAGATGCAGGCCATTAAGACAGACTTTCCCTCAGTAATAGCAGGTAAAGATGCAGGCCATTAAGACAGACTTTCCCTCAGTAATAGCAGGTAAAGATGCAGGCCATTAAGACAGACTTTCCCTCAGTAATAGCAAGTAAAGATGCAGGCCATTAAGTTCATCTTCTTTTCCCAGAGCAAATTCAATAGAGCCAAGATCAATACCAGGAAGATGGTAAACAAGACCAACACAGGAGGAAAGTGTGGCTAAATTATGGACTACTCTGTAAGGGGGAACTGGAACTGAAATCTAAGTTACAGCGCCGTGAAAAAGTATTTACCCCCTTTCTGATTTTCGCTATTTTTTTTTTTTACATATTTTTGAAACTGAATGTTAACAGATCTTCAACCAAAACCTAATATTAGATAAAGGGAACCTGAGTTTACAAATAACATAAAAAAATTGATACTTATTTCATTTATTTAATTAACAAAGTTAATTAAGACAAGTCGTCCAGGTCCCGAGGCAGCAAAGCCTTCCCCAAACCATCACACTACCACAAACCATGCTTATCTGTTGGTATGAGGTTCTTACTGTGGGAATGCACTGTTTGGTTTTCACCAGGGACACAGGCATAACGGGACACACGTCGTCCAAAAAGTTTACTAAAGTTTGTCAAAAAGCACCTGGATGATCATCAAAACTCTTGGGTCCCATTATGCCTGAACAATTAATTAAATTTACATTGACCCCCCCCTTTGTTTTTACACTGCTGCTACTCGCTGTTTATTATCTATGCATCGTAACTTTACAATTTACCTACACCAACCTGTACCCCAGCACATTAACTCAGTACCGGTACCTCCTGTACAGAGCCTCGTTACCTGTACCCCAGCACACTGACCCAGTACCGGTACCTCCTGTACAGAGCCTCGTTACCTGTACCCCAGCACACTGACCCAGTACCGGTACCTCCTGTACAGAGCCTCGTTACCTGTACCCCAGCACACTGACCCAGTACCGGTACCTCCTGTACAGAGCCTCGTTACCTGTACCCCAGCACACTGACCCAGTACCGGTACCTCCTGTACAGAGCCTCGTTACCTGTACCCCCGCACACTGACCCAGTACCGGTACCTCCTGTACAGAGCCTCGTTACCTGTACCCCAGCACACTGACCCAGTACCGGTACCTCCTGTACAGAGCCTCGTTACCTGTACCCCCGCACACTGACCCAGTACCGGTACCTCCTGTACAGAGCCTCGTTACCTGTACCCCAGCACACTGACCCAGTACCGGTACCTCCTGTACAGAGCCTCGTTACCTGTACCCCAGCACACTGACCCAGTACCGGTACCTCCTGTACAGAGCCTCGTTACCTGTACCCCAGCACACTGACCCAGTACCGGTACCTCCTGTACAGAGCCTCGTTACCTGTACCCCAGCACACTGACCCAGTACCGGTACCTCCTGTACAGAGCCTCGTTACCTGTACCCCCGCACACTGACCCAGTACCGGTACCTCCTGTACAGAGCCTCGTTACCTGTACCCCCGCACACTGACCCAGTACCGGTACCTCCTGTACAGAGCCTCGTTACCTGTACCCCAGCACACTGACTCAGTACCGGTACCTCCTGTACAGAGCCTCGTTACCTGCACACTGACCCAGTACCGGTACCTCCTGTACAGAGCCTCGTTACCTGTACCCCAGCACACTGACCCAGTACCGGTACCTCCTGTACAGAGCCTCGTTACCTGTACCCCAGCACACTGACCCAGTACCGGTACCTCCTGTACAGAGCCTCGTTACCTGTACCCCAGCACACTGACCCAGTACCGGTACCTCCTGTACAGAGCCTCGTTACCTGTACCCCAGCACACTGACCCAGTACCGGTACCTCCTGTACAGAGCCTCGTTACCTGTACCCCAGCACACTGACCCAGTACCGGTACCTCCTGTACAGAGCCTCGTTACCTGTACCCCCGCACATTGACCCAGTACCGGTACCTCCTGTACAGAGCCTCGTTACCTGTACCCCCGCACATTGACCCAGTACCGGTACCTCCTGTACAGAGCCTCGTTACCTGTACCCCAGCACACTGACCCAGTACCGGTACCTCCTGTACAGAGCCTCGTTACCTGTACCCCAGCACACTGACCCAGTACCGGTACCTCCTGTACAGAGCCTCGTTACCTGTACCCCAGCACATTGACCCAGTACCGGTACCTCCTGTACAGAGCCTCGTTATTGTTATGTCATTTTATTGTGTTACTTTTTAATGTATTTTTATTTCATTTTTCACTTTAGTTTATTTAGTAAATATTTTCCAAATGCCTTGTTGGTTAAGGGCTTGTAAGTCAGCATTTCACTGTATTTCTTTATTTAACCTTTATTTAACTTTATTTAACCTGTTGTATTCGGCGCATTTGAGAAATAACATTTGATTTGATTTCTCATGTAAAATGTGTGTATCACTGCTGCCCGCCTATGTTTTACAAAACCAATGGGTATGTAACCTAGCCCTGCCTAAACCAATGGTTACTGTATGTAACCTAGCCCTGCCTAAACCAATGGTTACTGTATGTAACCTAGCCCTGCCTAAACCAACGGTTACTGTATGTAACCTAGCCCTGCCTAAACCAATGGGTATGTAACCTAGCCCTGCCTAAACCAATGGTTACTGTATGTAACCTAGCCCTGCCTAAACCAATGGTTACTGTATGTAACCTAGCCCTGCCTAAACCAATGGTTACTGTACGTAACCTAGCCCTGCCTAAACCAATGGTTACTGTATGTAACCTAGCCCTGCCTAAACCAACGGTTACTGTATGTAACCTAGCCCTGCCTAAACCAACGGTTACTGTATGTAACCTAGCCCTGCCTAAACCAACGGTTACTGTATGTAACCTAGCCCTGCCTAAACCAATGGTTACTGTACGTAACCTAGCCCTGCCTAAACCAACGGTTACTGGGATAGAAATGTAATGTAACCTAGCCCTGCCTAAACCAACGGTTACTGTACGTAACCTAGCCCTGCCTAAACCAATGGTTACTGTACGTAACCTAGCCCTGCCTAAACCAATGGTTACTGTATGTAACCTAGCCCTGCCTAAACCAATGGTTACTGTATGTAACCTAGCCCTGCCTAAACCAACGGTTACTGGGATAGAAATGTAATGTAACCTAGCCCTGCCTAAACCAACGGTTACTGTACGTAACCTAGCCCTGCCTAAACCAATGGTTACTGTACGTAACATAGCCCTGCCTAAACCAATGGTTACTGTATGTAACCTAGCCCTGCCTAAACCAATGGTTACTGTACGTAACCTAGCCCTGCCTAAACCAACGGTTACTGTATGTAACCTAGCCCTGCCTAAACCAACGGTTACTGTATGTAACCTAGCCCTGCCTAAACCAACGGTTACTGTATGTAACCTAGCCCTGCCTAAACCAATGGTTACTGTATGTAACCTAGCCCTGCCTAAACCAATGGTTACTGTATGTAACCTAGCCCTGCCTAAACCAATGGTTACTGTATGTAACCTAGCCCTGCCTAAACCAATGGTTACTGTACGTAACCTAGCCCTGCCTAAACCAATGGTTACTGTATGTAACCTAGCCCTGCCTAAACCAATGGTTACTGTATGTAACCTAGCCCTGCCTAAACCAATGGTTACTGGGATAGAAATGTAATGTAACCTAGCCCTGCCTAAACCAATGGGTATGTAACCTAGCCCTGCCTAAACCAATGGTTACTGTATGTAACCTAGCCCTGCCTACACCAATGGTTACTGGGATAGAACATGGCATAGGCCTATAGCCCAGCTTAGCCCAATGGTTTATGTGATATTACAGATGACATAGACAGTAACAGGGTTTGTAATGACACACACCCTGTAAGACCAATGTTTGCATCTGCCAGTAAGTGACTATTAAACCCCTTTACTTAAAGGCTGGTCAGGACTTAGTGCTGTTACATCAATCCTCTGAGACCACAGCCCACTCAACACACAGCCAGCCAGAGAGCCAGCCAGCCAACACACAGACAGACAGCCAGCTAGCCACCCACCACACAGCCAGCCAGACAGCCAGCCACCCAACACACAGCCAGCCAGACAGCCAGCCAGCCAGCCACCCAACACACAGCCAGCCAGACAGCCAGCCACCCATCACACAGCCAGCAACCCAACACACAGACAGACAGCTAGCCACCCATCACACAGCCAGCCAGCCAACACACAGCCAGCCATCCAGCCACCCAACACACAGCCAGCCAGACAGCCAGCCAGCCACCCACCCAACACACAGCCAGCCAGCCAGCCAGCCACCCACCCACCCAACACACAGCCAGCCAGCCAGCCAGCCACCCAACACACAGCCAGCCAGACAGCAAGGCAGCCGCCCAACACACAGCCAGCCAGCCAGCCAGCCACCCACCCAACACACAGCCAGCCATCCAACACACAGCCAGCCAGCCAGACAGTCAGCCAGCCAGCCACCCAACACACAGCCAGCCAGCCAGCCTAACAACAGTGTAAAAACAGCCTGACATTCAGGAGACACCCTGCCCATTTGTAGACCTAATACATTACAACATACTCTGTTCCCAGATTTAGCCTAGGCCTAATTGATGTTTCTGTTTTGCAATCCCTGAGTCAATGTTAATCTAAGCCTGTGAAATTGCCATTTCTTTGGTTTGTTTCCAAATCTAAAGCAGTCCATCCGATGTTATGTGTCTATTTCCAACTTCCCATCCCAGACATAGACTGTTCTCTATGCTACCGCACGGCAAGCGGTACCGGAGCGCCAAGTCTAGGTCCAAGAGGCTCCTAAATAGCTTCTACCACCACGCCATAAGACTCCGGAACAGCTAATCAAATGGCTACCCAGACTATTTACATTGTCCCCCCCCAGAACGCTGCTGCTACTCTCTGTTTATAATCTATGCATAGTCACTTTAATAACTCTACCTACATGTACATAATTACCTCAATTACCTCGACACAGGTGCCCCCGCACATTGGCTCTGTACTGGTACCCCCTATATACAGCCCCACTATTGTTATTTACTGCTGCTCTTTAATTATTTGTTAATCTTATTTTCTTAAAACTGCATTGTTGGTTAAGGGCTTGTAAATAAGCATTTCACTGTAAGGTTGTATTCGGCACATGTGACAAATACAATTTGATTTGATTTGATATCTGTTAGCTTTGCTGAAGAAGACAGAAATCTCATACATTACTTAGTCTTTCTCGTAGCCTACATTCTGCATCATCTTCTATTCTGACTAGGCTACATTCTGCATCATCTTCTATTCTGACTAGGCTACATTCTGCATCATCTTCTATTCTGACTAGGCTACATTCTGCATCATCTTCTATTCTGACTAGGCTACATTCTGCATCATCTTCTATTCTGACTAGGCTACATTCTGCATCATCTTCTATTCTGACAAGGCTACATTCTGCATCATCTTCTATTCTGACTAGGCTACATTCTGCATCATCTTCTATTCTGACAAGGCTACATTCTGCATCATCTTCTATTCTGACTAGGCTACATTCTGCATCATCTTCTATTCTGACTAGGCTACATTCTGCATCATCTTCTATTCTGACAAGGCTACATTCTGCATCATCTTCTATTCTGACAAGGCTACATTCTCATGTATGTACTGGTTCCCCTGTATGAAGTCTGGTTCTCCTATAATATGTCCTATCCCTGGACACTGACATCTGAACTTCTATCATCAGGGTGTTTGTTGCCTTTGCTTTGAACCCCATCAGTGGTGCAGCTGCTGCCTCTCTGCACAGTGAGAAAGGACCCCTGGGCTTTGGCAAGGCCTTGGTCTTCGTCCTAAATCGCACCCTTATTCTCTATGTAGTGTACTACTTTGACCAGGGCCCCGAGCCCTGCTTCCGGGAACTCTCACTCCCTGCTTCCGGGAACTCTCACTCCCTGCTTCCGGGAACTCTCACTCCCTGCTTCCGGGAACTCTCACTCCCTGCTTCCGGGAACTCTCACTCCCTGCTTCCGGAAATCTAACTCCCTGCTTCCGGAACTCTAATCTTCATGCTGTGTGGTTCAAAAGCAGGACTTGACTGTTGACTGACTACCTTCACGTATTTCTCTCTCATGTGTGACAGCGTCGTCAACATGTTTTCCTCCTTTTAACATTCCGATCGATACAAGGGACACCGTTGGTTAGAACGGGAACAGACACCATGCTGTGTAGACTGCTTACGTTGTTTCCTCTCTCTCTCTCTGTCTCTGTCTCTCTCTCTCTCACTCTCTCTCTGTCTCTCTCTTTCTGTTTCTCTCTCTCTCTCTCTGTCTCTCTCTCTCTGTTTCTCTCTCTCTCTCTCTGTCTCTCTCTTTCTTTCTCTCTCTCTCTTTCTCTCTCTCTTTCTCTCTCTCTCTGTCTCTCTCTCTCTCTCTCACTCTCTCTCTCTCTGTGTCTCTCTCTCTCACTCTCTGTCTCTCTCTGTCTCTCTCTCTCTATGTCTCTCTCTTTCTCTTTCTCTCTTTCTCTCTCACTCTTTCTCTCTCTCTCTCTCTCTCTCTTTCTCTCTTTCTCTCTCTCTGTGTCTCTCTCTCTCACTCTCTGTCTCTCTCTGTCTCTCTCTCTCTATGTCTCTCTCTTTCTCTTTCTCTCTTTCTCTCTCACTCTTTCTCTCTCTCTCTCTCTCTCTCTCTCTCTCTTTCTCTCTCTCTCTCTCTCTGTCTCTTTCTCTCTCTCTCCAACAATTGTTTTACTATTTTCCATAAATCATGACAACTGAGTTTGTGTTGAACACTGACAATGTTGATCAGGATTAGCTTAGTTATTGACGCACAGAATAGAATAAAATAGAATATGATAAGATAGAATCTAGACTGTTGACTTGGATCCAGAAGAGGAATTGTGCAGTTTACTGAGTGAGTATATAAACACCTCTCTGGTATAAGTGGCAGTGAGGTTTCCAAATCACATGGGGTAGGTTGTGTCTATCTTCCTGTCAGAGTGTGATGGTATGATTTGATCTGACTTGTCTGTCCTGTATGGTGTCACCACTTCAATCTCCCGTGAGGAAATTCATATGATGAAATCCATCTTTAATAGCCTAAAGTTAATTCATATCTGATGTCTCCATCATTCCAGTATGCAAGAATGTGGAGACGTTTTTTTACACATCTGCTTTCCATACAGCTGTTTCCACAGCACAAACAGCATACTGTCTTTTTTATTGCTACCAAAACATCCAAGTGAATGCAAACTCTAAATCACGTTTCCACTATACTCACTTCAGCTCAATCTAAACAGTAGGATCAACTTTGTTTCCTCAGTCAAAAACCACGATGCCTGTTTCCTCAATCTTGAGCTGGTAGTTTAATGTTGTACTCTGTTTGCGCACCATCAAGCCTCCTGCAAATAACTACATAGCTCTGCCAAGCAGAAGTGACACATGGTTTTCTCCCCCGGCTTAAATTATTATCTGACAGAGGAAGATATTCAGTTTTATTTTAAGACTATCTGACCCACACATTACTTTATTATAGTCCAGGACAAAAAAAATATATTCGTGACACTAGAATGTGCACTATATAACCAATCAGTCAATCCTTATGTCCCTGCATAGGGTCATAGTCATAGCCACACAGGTGGGTCCTGTAAACGGGTCCCATACTGTGATTCCATGCTCTGGGGCACGAATATAAAGCTAACTATATTCATTATGCACACCGTTTTCCACCACCTTGACAGACTGACAGCAACCTGTGGCATGTCATCTGCATACGCATGAAGGTATTACAGAAGCCGACGAGATACTAAATCCATTACAATGCAGCTTTAAAAGCAGGACACACTGAGGCTGGTACTGTCTGTCTGGACAGTTATCCGGTGAATTCACTGCATGAATTCTGCTCAAATTCACATAGGGGTGATCCCACTAAACGGAGAGTGACAGCCTGGAATAAAACACCGTTCGCCCTAGTTAGCCTGGCTACGGCCGGTTACCTCACATTAGCTAGCAAACTCATAGCTAAACCCCTTATCAACTCCTCACAAAATAACGGTTTAATTAACATTATACTTACACCACCAGCAAACGCGATATCACTCGTCGTCCAACTTCGGCGGGATTTCTTCAAAAACACACTGGCATTTTTAAAAACAGTCAATATTTGAATGAGCCGTTGATATCTAGAAATAGACTACTATAGCCAGTTGTGTTCAAGGCGCCGACCCGGCTCCGTCCTCCGCCATTTTGGTTGTGATGGGGAATACGTTGCGTCGCGCGGGTTTGGTTTGGCTGCTGTCGGGTCACCCTATGTAATTATAGGAAGCGCCAAAACAACATACATATCATTGTGTTGTAGCTGTTTAACACATGTATGAACTACACTATCTATAAACTAATCATTCTTTTTTTTTTTACAAACTAAGTTATAACATTTTGATTGTGAAGATTCTGACTTGCAAGTCTACACAAGTACTGGTACAATACATTACAATGCATAGGACTATATATAAAATGCATATAATACATTTTATACATAATTGTAAGTATACTTTAATGTGAAGTGTTATTGAAAATGTTAATTTCCCAGACAAAAACAAAAATATAAACGCAACATGAAACAATTTCAATTTTTTATTTTTTATTTTCAAACAAAACAATTTCAAAGATTTTACTGAGTTACTGTTCATTTATGGATTTCACATGACTGGGAATACAGATATGCATATGCTCTCATAGAGAAAAGGTAGGGGTGTGGATCAGGGTGTGGATCAGAAAACCAGTCAGTGTCTGGTGTGACCACCATTTGCCTCATGCAGGACAACATCTCCTTTGCATAGAGTAAATCAGGCTGTTGATTGTGGCCTGTGGAATGTTGTCCCACTCTTCTTCAATGGCTGTGTGAAGTTGCTGGATATTGGCAGAAACTGGAACACGCTGTCGTACACATAGATCCAGAGCATCCCAAACGTGCTCAATGGGTGACATGTCTGGTGAGCATGTAGGCCATGGAAGAACTGGGAGATTTTCAGCTTCTAGGAATTGTGTACAGATCCTTGTGACATGGGGCCGTGCATTATCATGCTGAAACATGAGGTGATGGTGGCGGATGAATGGCACGACAATGGGCCTCAGGATCTGGTCACAGTATCTCTGTGCATTCAAATTGCCATCGATAAAATGCAGTTGTGTTCGGCGTCTGTAGCTTATGCCTGCCCATACCATAACCCCACCACCCCCATGCAGCACTCTGTTTACAACGTTGACATCAGCAAACCGCTCTCACACACAACGCCATACACGTCTGCTATCCGCCCGGTACAGTTGAAACTGGGATTCATCAGAGAAGAGCATACTTCTCCAGCATATGATATGTCACACCTGTCAGATGGATGGATTATTTTGGCAAAAGAGAAATGCTCACTAACAGGGATGTAAACAAATGTGTGAAGAAAAATTCGAGAGAAATACGTTTTTTGTGCATATGGAACATTTCCGGGATCGTTCATTTCAGCTCATGTTTTACATTTTACATGTTGCGTTTATATTTTTCTTCAGTGTAGATAGCCTAGCCCTAGATCCTCTCATAATTATAATTCCCCCGTGGAGTTTAGTACTAGAAAGGTAGCCTAATCAGAACTATTCTGCCACCTAGTGGTAAATCACATTATTCTTAAAATCCAATATTTTATTTTATCATGGGTTTTTTATGTGGAGGTATACACTGAGTGTACAAAACATTGGTAGCACCGTCCTAATATTAAATTACACCCGTTTTTTTTGCCCTCAGAATAGCCCCAATTCGTCTGGCCATAGACTCTACAAGGTGTCGAAAGCGTTCCACAGGAATGCTGGCCCATGTTGACTCCAATGCTTTCCACAGTTGTGTCATGTTATCCGGATGTCCCTTGGGTGGTGGACCATTCTTGATTGAAATTGTCTGGATGTCCTTTGGGTGGTAGACACGGGAAACTGTTGAGTGTAAAAAAAAAAAAAACAGCTGCGTTGCGGTTCTTGACACACTCAAACCGGTGCGACTGGCATAACATAACATGTTGAAAAGCACTGAAACACATTCCATGTCTCGAGGCTTAAAAATCCTTATTTAACCTGTCTTCAAATCAAATCATCAAATCAAATCAAATTTTATTTGTCACATACACATGGTTAGCAGATGTTAGTGCGAGTGTAGCGAAATGCTTGTGCTTCTAGTTCCGACAATGCAGTAATAACAAGTAATCTAACTAACAATTCCAAAACTACTGTCTTGTACACAGTGTAAGGGGATAAAGAATATGTACATAAGGATATATGAATGAGTGATGGTACAGAGCAGCATAGGCAAGATACAGTAGATGGTATCGGGTACAGTATGCACAAATGAGATGAGTATGTAAACAAAGTGGCATAGTATAGTATAAAGTGGCTAGTGATACATGTATTACATAAGGATACCGTCGATGATATAGAGTACAGTATATACGTATGCATATGAGATGAATAATGTAGGGTAAGTAACATTTATATAAGGTAGCATTGTTTAAAGTGGCTAGTGATATATTTACGTCATTTCCCATCAATTCCCATTATTAAAGTGGCTGGAGTTGAGTCAGTGTCAGTGTTAGTGGTGGCTGTTTAACAGTCTGATGGCCTTGAGATAGAAGCTGTTTTTCAGTCTCTCGGTCCCAGCTTTGATGCACCTGTACTGACCTCGCCTTCTGGATGATAGCGGGGTGAACAGGCAGTGGCTCGGGTGGTTGATGTCCTTGATGATCTTTATGGCCTTCCTGTGACATCGGGTGGTGTAGGTGTCCTGGAGGGCAGGTAGTTTGCCCCCGGTGATGCGTTGTGCAGACCTCACTACCCTCTGGAGAGCCTTACGGTTGAGGGCGGTGCAGTTGCCATACCAGGCGGTGATACAGCCCGCCAGGATGCTCTCGATTGTGCATCTGTAGAAGTTTGTGAGTGCTTTTGGTGACAAGCCAAATTTCTTCAGCCTCCTGAGGTTGAAGAGGCGCTGCTGCGCCTTCTTCACGATGCTGTCTGTGTGAGTGGACCAATTCAGTTTGTCTGTGATGTGTATGCCGAGGAACTTAAAACTTGCTACCCTCTCCACTACTGTTCCATCGATGTGGATAGGGGGGTGTTCCCTCTGCTGTTTCCTGAAGTCCACAATCATCTCCTTAGTTTTGTTGACGTTGAGTGTGAGGTTATTTTCCTGATACCTGGTGACATCGGAAAGGGTTCATAGCTTTGACCTGGATTTACCTGGTTAGTCATGGAATGAGCAGGTATTCGTGATGTTTTATACACGTAGTGTATTTTGATGGGCTTTCTCATGGCACCTCCCATCAGAAAATGTCTTCTCTGTGGATCTGCGCCGTTTCTAAGAGAATAAAAACATAGGTTCTACCGAGATTTGAACTCGGATCGCAGGATTCAGAGTCCTGAGTGCTAACCATTACACCATAGAACCCCGTGCTCCAACTTCTTTCATATTATGTATATAACTATTATCTATGTAATAAGAATACCCGTGCACTGTAGTAATTATTTTTTGTGGCGGACTACTACTTCACTGGTGCATTTTTATTTGAAGTGCCTGCAATTCATATCGTAGCAATGAATATCGGCCGTTGGTTTGCTTTTTTGTTGCCCCCCCTCCCATAGCTAGCCAACGTCACAACAAAATCCCGGAAGTGTCAGTCTGAAAACAGACCCGTCGCCGTTAGCTAGCTGAGTGTTTCAAAATCTATTTGCTAAATCGTCTCATTTTAAACAGTTTATACAAACGAAATACTCCTATTTATCTTTTAGAAAATGGGAACCAGAGATGATGAATACGATTATCTGTTTAAAGGTAACATTACAGCATGATCCTCGATATCAAAGCTAGCTAGGTAGCTAACGTTAGCTAGGCAGCTGTTTAGCTAACGTTAACAGTGAAACCTTTTAATTTGTGTCTGTGAAGTATGATATAGGTGTGTGAATAGCTCTGATACATTATTTGTTTTATAAACGAAAACTACATATTGATGATAAATTATAAACATAAATTGTGAAGCAGTTGGATTGCAACGTTAGGTACCCAAACGCCTAACGTTAATAGGTTAGCAGCTGTTTCTAAACAATGCTGACTTTTGTATGATTAAGTGAGGTCGGGGTGTTTCCCGAGATAGCTAGATTGCTAGATTGCTAGATTAGCTAGCCAGCTGGTTATTTTAGCTACATGCAACATTGGTTATTATCTAGCTACATTCATCCGTAGATAAATAATGTGATGTATAATCTCCCTTTCCTTTTTTTCTGTGCTGTTTAATCTAAATTTTACTTGTCATGTGTTGTGGCTATCTGTTTTGTTGTTTCTATTTCAAGTTGGTTTAACATAAAAAGCGCATAAGACTAAGAATTAACGTTAGCTACACACCACTGTGGATGTTTGCCAGTGTCACTGCACAAGTGAATAGTGGTGGTCAGATATTTTATGTGATGGCATCTTGTAGCTTACACGTGATTTAACTATGTCATATCCCCATGTAATTGCTACACATTGACCTTCTGGCAGGGCCTGATTAATGCAGGAGCTTACATGGGTTGAAGCCCTGGGGGCCAAAACCGTAGGGGCCCTTGAGGCAGAGAAAAATTGAAGTGTGTGTGTGTGTGTGTGTGTAATCCAAACCTGACCTTTGGGGTCAATAAAGATTTTTATTGCATTGAATCCATCAGCCATTAATTTTGTGTTCCAGTGGTTCTGATAGGAGACTCGGGTGTGGGCAAGAGCAACCTGCTCTCTCGTTTCACCCGGAATGAGTTTAACCTGGAAAGTAAGAGCACCATTGGAGTGGAGTTTGCCACCCGCAGTATCCAGGTGGATGGGAAAACGGTGAAGGCTCAGATCTGGGACACGGCAGGACAGGAGCGCTACCGGGCTATCACCTCGGCGTGAGTATGCTGTAGGGTGAAGTTGCCCCTAGATGCTGATCTGGGGTCAGTTTATCATTTTTCCCACTAATGGTTAACGTTAGGATTGGGGAAGGTAAAGCTGATCCAGAGTTTACAATAGGAAGATTTGGCACTGGACAAGAGACCGGGAAGAATTTTATTTATTGAACCTTTGAGAAATTTACCGGTCATCTATATGTAATATATTCCATTTAGCAGACTCCACTTACAGTCATGTAATATATTCCATTTAGCAGACTCCACTTACAGTCATGTAATATATTCCATTTAGCAGACTCCACTTACAGTCATGTAATATATTCCATTTAGCAGACTCCACTTACAGTCATCTAATATATTCCATTTAGCAGACTCCACTTAGTCATGTAACATATTCCATTTAGCAGACTCCACTTAGTCATGTAATATATTCCATTTAGCAGACTCCACTTACAGTCATGTAATATATTCCATTTAGCAGACTCCACTTACAGTCATGTAATATATTCCATTTAGCAGACTCCACTTAGTCATGTAATATATTCTATTTAGCAGACTCCACTTAGTCATGTAATATATTCCATTTAGCAGACTCCACTTACAGTCATGTAATATATTCCATTTAGCAGACTCCACTTACAGTCATGTAATATATTCCATTTAGCAGACTCCACTTACAGTCAGTTAATATATTCCATTTAGCAGACTCCACTTACAGTCATGTAATATATTCCATTTAGCAGACTCCACTTACAGTCATGTAATATATTCCATTTAGCAGACTCCACTTACAGTCAGTTAATATATTCCATTTAGCAGACTCCACTTACAGTCATGTAATATATTCCATTTAGCAGACTCCACTTAGTCATGTAATATATTCCATTTATCAGACTCCACTTACAGTCATGTAATATATTCCATTTAGCAGACTCCACTTACAGTCATGTAATATATTCCATTTAGCAGACTCCACTTAGTCATGTAATATATTCCATTTAGCAGACTCCACTTACAGTCATGTAATATATTCCATTTAGCAGACTCCACTTACAGTCATGTAATGTATTCCATTTAGCAGACTCCACTTACAGTCATGTAATATATTCCATTTAGCAGACTCCACTTACAGTCATGTAATATATTCCATTTAGCAGACTCTACTTACAGTCATCTAATATATTCCATTTAGCAGACTCCACTTACAGTCATGTAATGTATTCCATTTAGCAGACTCCACTTAGTCATGTAATATATTCCATTTAGCAGACTCCACTTACAGTCATGTAATATATTCCATTTAGCAGACTCCACTTACAGTCATGTAATATATTCCATTTAGCAGACTCCACTTACAGTCAGTTAATATATTCCATTTAGCAGACTCTACTTACAGTCATGTAATGTATTCCATTTAGCAGACTCCACTTACAGTCATGTAATGTATTCCATTTAGCAGACTCTACTTACAGTCATGTAATATATTCCATTTAGCAGACTCCACTTACAGTCATGTAATATATTCCATTTAGCAGACTCCACTTACAGTCATGTAATATATTCCATTTAGCAGACTCCACTTACAGTCATGTAATATATTCCATTTAGCAGACTCCACTTAGTCATGTAATATATTCCATTTAGCAGACTCCACTTACAGTCATGTAATATATTCCATTTAGCAGACTCCACTTACAGTCATGTAATATATTCCATTTAGCAGACTCCACTTACAGTCATGTAATATATTCCATTTACCATTTACATTTAACTTATGGGTGGTCCTGGGAATCGAACCCACGACCCTGGCATTGCCATGCTCTACCAACGGAGCTACAAAGGACCGTCTGCATTGGGTGCGTAAGCCATTAGGCCGTCCACCAATGCAGCCAGCGTCATCAATAAACTAAATAAATGAGGCTCATATGTAAATGAGCCTAATTTACATATCCTTTAAAACAGCCTATAACTAATTACATAAGACTATTCCTTGTGTTTCAATGGTTCGCATATGCAAAACTTCATAGCCTATTGTTTTTTTTTTTTTTTTACTTTCCTAAAACAATAATTGTCCATTTCACAGTTCAGCTGTCTGAGATTTGAGCACTGAATGCATTAGGCCATTGCATTAGGGCATTGCATGCATTAGAGCATTGCATTAGGGCATTGCATGCATTAGAGCATTGCATTAGAGCATTGCATTAGGGCATTGCATGCATTAGAGCATTGCATTAGGGCATTGCATGCATTAGAGCATTGCATTAGAGCATTGCATTAGGGCATTGCATGCATTAGGGCATTGCATTAGGGCATTGCATGCATTAGAGCATTGCATGCATTAGAGCATTGCATTAGGGCATTGCATGCATTAGAGCATTGCATTAGGGCATTGCATGCATTAGATCATTGCATGCATTAGGCCATTGCATTAGAGCATTGCATGCATTAGAGCATTGCATTAGGGCATTGCATGCATTAGAGCATTGCATGCATTAGGCCATTGCATTAGGGCATTGCATGCATTAGAGCATTGCATGCATTAGAGCATTGCATTAGGGCATTGCATTAGGGCATTGCATGCATTAGAGCATTGCATGCATTAGAGCATTACATGCATTAGAGCATTGCATTAGGGCATTGCATACATTAGAGCATTGCATGCATTAGAGCATTGCATTAGGGCATTGCATGCATTAGAGCATTGCATTAGGGCATTGCATGCATTAGAGCATTGCATGCATTAGAGCATTGCATGCATTAGAGCATTGCATGCATTGCATGCATTAGAGCATTGCATTAGGGCATTGCATGCATTAGGGCATTGCATTGGGGCATTGCATTAGGGCATTGCATGCATTAGAGCATTGCATTAGGGCATTGCATGCATTAGAGCATTGCATTAGGGCATTGCATGCATTAGGGCGTTGCATGCATTAGGGCATTGCATTGGGGCATTGCATTAGGCCATTAGGGCATTGGGGCATTGCATTGGGGCATTGCATTAGGCCATTAGGGCATTGCATTAGGCCATTGGGGCATTGCATGCTGTCTATTTACCACCACAATCTGATACTGGCACTAAGACCACACTCAACCAGCTGTATAAAGCCATAATCTAGAGGTGGTGATTTAAATGAAGGAAAACTGAAATCAATTTGAACCATTTCTACCATCATGTGACCTGTGCAGCTGGAGGTGAAGAATCTCCACAGGACCTTCAGGAAGTATTCACACCCCTTGACTTCTTCCACATGTTGTTGTGTTACAGCCTGAATTTAAAATGGACGGTTTATAAGCGTGGAAATCGACCCTGCTGCAGGAGCATGCTTTTACACAGTCGATAGCGCGCCGGACCTCGGGCTCAAAGGTCAAGGGTTCGAGACCTGCTCCCTGCTGTTTCATTACATTACAGGAACGCGCTCACCGGCCAAGCACACGCACTGTCGTGGATGCAAGGTCCAATCACTTCTGACACCAATGTAATGAAACAGCAAGGAGCAGGTCTCGAACCCTCGACTTTCGAGCCCGAGGTCCAGCGCGCTATCGACTGTGCCGCAAAAGCATGCTCGTGCAGCAGGGTCGATTTCCGACCCTGGGTTTATAATATATATATATATATATATATATATATAAAAAACATTTTTTAATAAAGATTCGCATTTTATTGTTAGATTATAGGAGTAACTCTGGTAGGCCTAAAACATTCTTGCGCACCTCAAGTTCAACTGTCGGAGTTAGTTGGAGCGCCTGTGTTCACCAGCTTCATATCATAGGTTCTGCAGTATAGTAGGCTAGTAGGCTAATAACAGCTCATTTTGGTTTACAGAAAATGAGTTAGCCTGTGGTCTTATGAAGTTAGCCTACGGTCTTATGAATTTAGCCGGTGGTCTTATGAAGTTAGCCTAACTAAAACCATAGGCTAACTTCATAAAACCTGTAATCCCACTGAGACTCATTACTGTATCCTGTAATCCCACTGAGACTCATTACTGTATCATGTAATCCCATTGAAACTCACTACTGTATCCTGTAATCCCACTGAGACTCATTACTGTATCATGTAATCCCACTAAAACTCATTACCGTATCCTGTAATCCCACTGAGACTCATTACCGTATCCTGTAATCCCATTGAAACTCACTACTGTATCCTGTAATCCCACTGAGACTCATTACTGTATCATGTAATCCCACTAAAACTCATTACCGTATCCTGTAATCACACTGAGACTCATTACCGTATCCTGTAATCCCACTGAGACTCATTACCGTATCCTGTAATCCCACTGAGACTCATTACCGTATCCTGTAATCCCACTCATTACCGTATCCTGTAATCCCACTGAGACTCATTACCGTATCCTGTAATCCCACTGAGACTCATTACCGTATCCTGTAATCCCACTGAGACTCATTACCGTATCCTGTGCTCCTGTCTGTCCTGTGATTAATGTATGTTTGGTGCTGTCGTGGAAGCAGGGAGGATATTTCAGTGTCAGTATGAACACAGTCGGGGACGTAAGGTATCGAGCGTCTCAGAACAGGAGAGAGTTTAGCCTTTTGGATCATAATGAAGGAGATTTCATGGACAAACTGCGCTTCCTGGAGAAATGGAGAGGGAGGATAGAAGGTGTTTTACGTCAGAACTCTGAATAGAGTAGACCTAATGGTCGTCTTTCCAAGCTCTTTGTGCCCTGTTTCTAAAAGGGCTATAATGGTACGCTGGCTTTTATTGATAAAATTGACCTCTTTGTCCACTGTTGATGATGTCATGTTGCAGGTACTACAGAGGCGCGGTGGGGGCCCTGCTGGTCTATGACATCGCCAAGCACCTGACCTATGAAAATGTGGAACGGTGGCTGAAAGAGCTGAGAGACCATGCAGACACCAACATCGTCATCATGCTGGTTGGCAACAAGAGTGACCTGCGTCACCTCCGGGCCGTGCCCACCGACGAGGCTCGGGCCTTCGCAGGTTAGAGATGCCTCGTCGTTTCTCAACAAGTCTCAGACACTGAAAAAGCTACATACATTTCTGTTTTTTGTTGTTGATGCTGGTTTCATTGATGATGCTGCAGTCTCACAAAAAATGTATGTTTTAATGTCACTTTTTATGCTTGCATTCATTCCTGTGGAATGTTTCAGAACGGGTACAGTCTCTAACTTATTTTCTGACGTTGTTTGTTTCCCTTCAGAGAAAAACGGTTTGTCTTTCCTTGAGACGTCAGCCCTGGATTCCACCAACGTTGAAACGGCTTTCCAGACCATTCTGACAGGTGTGTGTGTGTGTGTGTGTGTGTGTGTGTGTGTGTGTGTGTGTGGTCACACCTGTTGATGTGATCTGCTATCTTGGCTGGACAGACTGGATATGACCTAATCATCTCTCCCTCTCTTCTCTCCTCCATCAGAAATCTATCGAATCGTCTCTCAGAAGCAGATGTCAGAGCGTCAGGAGAGCGACATGTCTCCTAGCAACAATGTGGTCAACATCCAGGTGCAGCCCACTGAGAACAAACCAAAGATGCAGTGCTGTCAGAACATCTAGCCCCGCTCATGTTACCACTACACCTCTACCCCCTTATATACCCTGTACCCCCACCTCTACCCCCTCATATACCCTGTACCCCCACCTGTACCCCCTCATATACCCTGTACCCCCACCTCTACTCCCTTATATACCCTGTACCCCCACCTCTACCCCCTTATATACCCTGTACCCCCACCTCCACCCCCTCATATGCCCTGTACCCCCACCTCTACCCCCTAACCCCTCATATACCCTGTACCCCACCTCTAACCCCTCATATACCCTGTACCCCCACCTCTACCCCCTAACCCCTCATATACCCTGTACCCCCACCTCTACCCCCTAACCCCTCATATACCCTGTACCCCACCTCTACCCCTCATATACACCCATCTTGTTTTAGCTCGCCCGGTGCCCCGGGTGGAGATTCCACTTTAGAACCAATTAAATGGTCTCTCAGATGTGTGAGTTTGGCCCACCCGGCTCTCAGGGTGAGGTTAACCAGATGCACTCACTTACGCAGTCTCATAGGAGTAGTCCCCTCCTCCATTCTCTCCTCTCTCTCCCCACTCCCTCTCTCCTCCTCTCCCTCCCTCCTCCACAACCTCTCCTCTCCCCACTCCCTCCCTCTCTCCTCCTCTCCCTCCCTCCCTCCCTCTCTCCTCCCCTCCCTCCGTCCCTCCTCCTCTCCTCCCTCCCTCCCTCTCTCCTCCCCCCTCCCTCTCTCCTCCCCTCCCTCCCTCCCTCCCTCCTCAACTCCCTCTTCCTCCCTCTCTCCTCCTTTCCCTCCCTCCCTCCTCCTCTCCCTCCCTACTGATCATGATCTGAGAAGCCTAGTCAGTGTCTGGAGTCGTGTTCCCCAGCGGAGCCTTTTCAGACAGGAAGTCATTTATATTTCTCACTTAGATGTAATACTGTTGATGCGCTGACATGTCTTAATATATTCATCTGATTTTTTTTATCTTCTTCATTTTCTTCAATTTATGACTTTTCCATTTTGTGTGTTCCTCAATTATTATTTTTTACCTGTGTTTTTTTATTAATGTTTTTTTTGTTGTCTTCAAATATTGTATCATATTTCCTACTAATGTGTATGTATTTAAAGCACACTGAGAATGCTCTGATGTGTATCTGTCTACGACCCCTCCTCCCATCAGTTAGCCTCGCTCCCTCCCTCTCTCTTCAGTATAATGTCAGGTTTGACAACGGTAGGTTTCTCCAAACACGTGGATGTATTTAAGCACAGTGTACTAGATAGAATGTATGCTCCCTTGGTCCCTGTCGATAGGTGGAGTTTTGACAACGGATCTGATTGCTGTAAATAGCTTAAGTGAAGACTTGTGGCATTAGATCTGTTTGCGGATGGCTTCAACCATGCCAATGGACAGACAGGGCAAAAAAAAACTTTTTATACGTGTCCCAAATGGAACCCCATATATAGTGCACTACTTGTGACCAGGGCCCATAGGGATCCATTTGAGACACAGTATTCGTCACTTTGTTTACAGTCAGTCTGTGGCAGGTTAGCTTAGCATGTTGTGATGATGATGATGATGATGACGATAATGATGTCACTTCATGGCACCGCTTTGCTGCCTCGCATGTTTTTTTATCTTGGTTTAAATGATGACTGAGTTATCGTAACTCTCTGACTGAGTTATCAGAACTCTCTGACTGAGTTATCAGTACTCTCTGACTGAGTTATCAGAACTCTCTGACTGAGTTATCAGAACTCTCTGACTGAGTTATCAGAACTCTCTGACTGAATTTATCACTGAGTTATCGTAACTCTCTGACTGAATTTATCACTGAGTTATCGTAACTCTCTGACTGAATTTATCACTGAGTTATCGTAACTCTCTGACTGAATTTATCACTGAGTTATCGTAACTCTCTGACTGAATGTGTAACACTACCATTGCCCAGAACATGCAGTTGGCTAGACGGTGACCGTGGTGAAATAATATAGAAGTTTATCCATTCAACATTTCTGAACTCTCTTGGATAAATTGAGCGTACATAGTTACAGAGAGACGTCTTTAAAAACACCGTCGGAGATGTCTGTAACAGGAAGTGACTAGCATTATAGTCAGTCAGGGAGGTCATTCCATTTCAATTCAGAAAATAAACCATCATTCCAATTGCACATTTTCCTCATTGGGGAAAAAACATGGGAGAGAATAGTGTATTTCTGTTTTACTTTGTGAATGGACTGGAATTAAAAGAGAATTAGTCAGTCAAATTACACATTAGGTTCTTATTTTCAACGTGATCAAACTACAGAATAATGATGCCCGCTGCTGTAGTGTTCTGGCCAAACCAACTTTAAATCAAGTCAAATGACACATTAAGTTCTTATTTTCAACGTGATCAAACTACAGAATAATGATGCCCGCTGCTGTAGTGTTCTGGCCAAACCAACTTTAAATCAAGTCAAATGACACATTAAGTTCTTATTTTCAACGTGATCAAACTACAGAATGATGATGCCCGTCGCTGTAGTGTTCTGGCCAAACCAACTTTAAAACAAGTCAAGTCTAATTTTATTTTTGTCACATACACATGTATAGGAGATGTTATTGCGGTTGTAGTGACATGCTTGTGCAACAGTGCAATAATATCGAACGATACACACAATTTTAAAAGTAAAAGAATGGAATTAAGGAATATACAAGTATTAGGATGAGCAACGTCAGAGTGGCATTGACTAAAATACAGTAGAATAGAATACAGTATATACATATGAGATGAGTAAAAAGCATAAAATATGTAAACAACATTAAACATTATAAAATATGTAAACAACATATAGACTAACCAACACATTCTAGGTATTTCTCTTCAAGTAGTAACTTCTCTTGAATATGCATGTATGCATCCAGTGTAAATGTGATGCTATACTATATTCTATGCAGCCCACAGTCAGATACCAGAGAATATTAATTGACTTATTTTATTTGACGAAATCTCAAACTGTGAAAAGAATAAATAATATGAAATGAATTGCTGACAAGGTGACGATTCAATAGGAATCATGGTGGTCATCTAGTCTTGTACTGCTGGTCTAGGAATCATGGTGGTCATCTAGTCTTGTACTGCTGGTCTAGGAATCATGGTGGTCATCTAGTCTTGTACTGCTGGTCTAGGGAATCATGGTGGTCATTTAGTCTTGTACTGCTGGTCTAGGGAATCATGGTGGTCCTCTAGTCTAGTACTGCTGGTCTAGGAATCATGGTGGTCATCTAGTCTTGTACTGCTGGTCTAGGAATCATGGTGGTCATCTAGTCTTGTACTGCTGGTCTAGGGAATCATGGTGGTCATCTAGTCTTGTACTGCTGGTCTAGGGAATCATGGTGGTCATCTAGTCTTGTACTGCTGGTCTAGGGAATCATGGTGGTCATCTAGTCTTGTACTGCTGGTCTAGGGAATCATGGTGGTCATCTAGTCTTGTACTGCTGGTCTAGGAATCATGGTGGTCATCTAGTCTTGTACTGCTGGTCTAGGGAATCATGGTGGTCATCTAGTCTTGTACTGCTGGTCTAGGGAATCATGGTGGTCATCTAGTCTTGTACTGCTGGTCTAGGGAATCATGGTGGTCATCTAGTCTTGTACTGCTGGTCTAGGAATCATGGTGGTCATCTAGTCTTGTACTGCTGGTCTAGGGAATCATGGTGGTCATCTAGTCTTGTACTGCTGGTCTAGGAATCATGGTGGTCATCTAGTCTTGTACTGCTGGTCTAGGAATCATGGTGGTCATCTAGTCTTGTACTGCTGGTCTAGGAATCATGGTGGTCATCTAGTCTTGTACTGCAGGTCTAGGGAATCATGGTGGTCATCTAGTCTAGTACTGCTGGTCTAGGAATCATGGTGGTCATCTAGTCTTGTACTGCTGGTCTAGGAATCATGGTGGTCATCTAGTCTAGTACTGCTGGTCTAGGAATCATGGTGGTCATCTAGTCTTGTACTGCTGGTCTAGGAATCATGGTGGTCATCTAGTCTTGTACTGCTGGTCTAGGAATCATGGTGGTCATCTAGTCTTGTACTGCTGGTCTAGGAATCATGGTGGTCATCTAGTCTTGTACTGCTGGTCTAGGAATCATGGTGGTCATCTAGTCTTGTACTGCTGGTCTAGGAATCATGGTGGTCATCTAGTCTTGTACTGCTGGTCTAGGAATCATGGTGGTCATCTAGTCTTGTACTGCTGGTCTAGGAATCATGGTGGTCATCTAGTCTTGTACTGCTGGTCTAGGAATCATGGTGGTCATCTAGTCTAGTACTGCTGGTCTAGGAATCATGGTGGTCATCTAGTTTTGTACTGCTGGTCTAGGAATCATGGTGGTCATCTAGTCTTGTACTGCTGGTCTCCTTATGACACGTGTTCATAATCAGAATGTCTATCAGTTTTCATTCATGTCAAGAAGCATCTCTTAGTAAAACATCATTTTTTAAATACATAGATTGGATCTTTGTCCCAAATGTCACCCTATTCCCTATTAGTTCACTACCGTTGACCAGGCCCATAGGGCTTTTGTGAAAAGTAGTGCACTACATAGGGAATAGGGCTCTGGTCTATAGTAGTACCGCTATATAGGGAATAGGGCTCTGGTCTATAGTAGTACCACTATATAGGGAATAGGGCTCTGGTCTAAAGTTGTGCACTAGATAGGGAATAGGAAGACACATCCATATACTGGGTCACATTATTTAGGTTAGCTGCTGTTCACTCTCAGTGCCTCCCTCTACCACTCATTAAAATCCAATAACTCTACTAACCACCTCTACACCCATCTAACATAGAACGTTCCTACTGGCCAACTAACCACCTCTACTCCCATCTACCATAGAACGTTCCTACTGGTCAACTAACCACCTCTACTCCCATCTACCATAGAACGTTCCTACTGGCCAACTAACCACCTCTACTCCCATCCACCATAGAACGTTCCTACTGGTCAACTAACCACCTCTACACCCATCTAACATAGAACATTCCTACTAACCACCTCTACTCCCATCCACCATAGAACGTTCCTACTGGTCAACTAACCACCTCTACTCCCATCTACCATAGAACGTTCCTACTGTCCAACTAACCACCTCTACTCCCATCTACCATAGAACGTTCCTACTGGTCAACTAACCACCTTTACTCCCATCTACCATAGAACGTTCCTACTGGTCAACTAACCACCTCTACTCCCATCTACCATAGAATGTTCCTACTGGTCAACTAACCACTTCTACTCCCATCTACCATAGAACGTTCCTACTGGTCAACTAACCACCTCTACTCCCATCTACCATAGAACGTTCCTACTGGCCAACTAACCACCTCTACACCCATCTAACATAGAACGTTCCTACTAACCACCTCTACTCCCATCTACCATAGAACGTTCCTACTGGCCAACCACCCTCTATATAGCTCCAGCTATCACCAGACAGACCTGGATCAAATACTTCTAAATACTTGAGCTGATTCTGTTTGCCTTGTTCAATGGGACCAACAGAATAGTCCCAAAAGTGCAAACCCACCAAGCTGAATCACGCGCACCTCAAAATACTTGGAAATACCTTTTAAAATTATTTCCCCGTCTTTTCTCAAATATGAAGTATTTAAAAGTATTTTTAGACACAGTTATGTACTTTTTTGGCCAGATCTGGTTTTGGCTCTTATCACAGTCCGTCACATTAAAGCCTGTTGACACCAAGCTGCCTCTTACTTCAACACAGTGCATGGCTTTCTACTTCATTCATATAGTCCCAACCAAAATGATGATTATGCCTTACTAGGTCGTAGCTAGGTCATTATTATTATTATTAGTAGTAGTAGTAGATATCTGTTCTGCTGAGGTCTGCTTGTTCCATATTAACGCCTTCATGTATATCCTCTCTCTCTATAAGCCACCTGCTTTAGGCAGAGGAACAGTGATGTGTGTAAACGTTGAGGCTCCCAGATCTGTCTCTAATGTAGTGATATTACTATAGCCTGGTTACTATAGCCTGGTCCCAGATCTGTCTCTAATGTAGTGATATTACTATAGCCTGGTCTCAGATCTGTCTCTAATGTAGTGATATTACTATAGCCTGGTCTCAGATCTGCCTCTAATGTAGTGATATTACTATAGCCTGGTCCCAGATCTGTCTCTAATGTAGTGATATTACTATAGCCTGGTTACTATAGCCTGGTCCCAGATCTGTCTCTAATGTAGTGATATTACTATAGCCTGGTTACTATAGCCTGGTCTCAGATCTGTCTCTAATGTAGTGATATTACTATAGCCTGGTCTCAGATCTGTCTCTAATGTAGTGATATTACTATAGCCTGGTCCCAGATCTGTCTCTAATGTAGTGATATTACTATAGCCTGGTCCCAGATCTGTCTCTAATGTAGTGATATTACTATAGCCTGGTTACTATAGCCTGGTCCCAGATCTGTCTCTAATGTAGTGATATTACTATAGCCTGGTTACTATAGCCTGGTCTCAGATCTGTCTCTAATGTAGTGATATTACTATAGCCTGGTCTCAGATCTGTCTCTAATGTAGTGATATTACTATAGCCTGGTCTCAGATCTGTCTCTAATGTAGTGATATTACTATAGCCTGGTCTCAGATCTGTCTCTAATGTAGTGATATTACTATAGCCTGGTTACTATAGCCTGGTCCCAGATCTGTCTCTAATGTAGTGATATTACTATAGCCTGGTTACTATAGCCTGGTCTCAGATCTGTCTCTAATGTAGTGATATTACTATAGCCTGGTCTCAGATCTGTCTCTAATGTAGTGATATTACTATAGCCTGGTCCCAGATCTGTCTCTAATGTAGTGATATTACTATAGCCTGGTCTCAGATCTGTCTCTAATGTAGTGATATTACTATAGCCTGGTCTCAGATCTGTCTCTAATGTAGTGATATTACTATAGCCTGGTTACTATAGCCTGGTCCCAGATCTGTCTCTAATGTAGTGATATTACTATAGCCTGGTCTCAGATCTGTCTCTAATGTAGTGATATTACTATAGCCTGGTCTCAGATCTGTCTCTAATGTAGTGATATTACTATAGCCTGGTCTCAGATCTGTCTCTAATGTAGTGATATTACTATAGCCTGGTCCCAGATCTGTCTCTAATGTAGTGATATTACTATAGCCTGGTCCCAGATCTGTCTCTAATGTAGTGATATTACTATAGCCTGGTCTCAGATCTGTCTCTAATGTAGTGATATTACTATAGCCTGGTCTCAGATCTGTCTCTAATGTAGTGATATTACTATAGCCTGGTCTCAGATCTGTCTCTAATGTAGTGATATTACTATAGCCTGGTTACTATAGCCTGGTCTCAGATCTGTCTCTAATGTAGTGATATTACTATAGCCTGGTCCCAGATCTGTCTCTAATGTAGTGATATTACTATAGCCTGGTCCCAGATCTGTCTCTAATGTAGTGATATTACTATAGCCTGGTTACTATAGCCTGGTCTCAGATCTGTCTCTAATGTAGTGATATTACTATAGCCTGGTCTCAGATCTGTCTCTAATGTAGTGATATTACTATAGCCTGGTCCCAGATCTGTCTCTAATGTAGTGATATTACTATAGCCTGGTCCCAGATCTGTCTCTAATGTAGTGATATTACTATAGCCTGGTTACTATAGCCTGGTCCCAGATCTGTCTCTAATGTAGTGATATTACTATAGCCTGGTTACTATAGCCTGGTCTCAGATCTGTCTCTAATGTAGTGATATTACTATAGCCTGGTCTCAGATCTGTCTCTAATGTAGTGATATTACTATAGCCTGGTCTCAGATCTGTCTCTAATGTAGTGATATTACTATAGCCTGGTTACTATAGCCTGGTCTCAGATCTGTCTCTAATGTAGTGATATTACTATAGCCTGGTCCCAGATCTGTCTCTAATGTAGTGATATTACTATAGCCTGGTTACTATAGCCTGGTCTCAGATCTGTCTCTAATGTAGTGATATTACTATAGCCTGGTCCCAGATCTGTCTCTAATGTAGTGATATTACTATAGCCTGGTCTCAGATCTGTCTCTAATGTAGTGATATTACTATAGCCTGGTCTCAGATCTGCCTCTAATGTAGTGATATTACTATAGCCTGGTCTCAGATCTGTCTCTAATGTAGTGATATTACTATAGCCTGGTCTCAGATCTGCCTCTAATGTAGTGATATTACTATAGCCTGGTCTCAGATCTGTCTCTAATGTAGTGATATTACTATAGCCTGGTCTCAGATCTGTCTCTAATGTAGTGATATTACTATATAACCATGTTGTACATGACAGTTCCATATGGAGTTGGGAAGAGAGCACAAACAGACTGGCACCCAGGCTAATATTACTACCACCAGAAATAGAGCTAAAATGACATTCCTGGTGGCACTAATGTCACTACATATCCTGTGGGTAGGATGGGCGGGATGTTTACGTACAATACCGATGCCAGGGTTGGGGTGAATTCCATTTAAATTCCAGTCAATTCTGGAAGTTTGAATTTCTCTTTTCAATGAAAATTTTTTTTTGTGATTTTTAAAAAACTTTTTACGAATTGAAATGGAATTTGACGCCGACCCTGGCGCGCGCGTCCGAGAGGCAGGAAACTGACGGGGTTGGCTTACAATCGTAGGATTATAGGACAACGTGTAAACTATATTTAGTCTCAAAAATGTTTATTGAAAAAACCATAAATCAGTTTACATCATCGTTGTAACGTTGCCAGGTAACCCATCGATTGTTCCACTGCTCCATCACTGATGTAGGACGGAGTTTCCTGCTAAGTCACGTTACTAATATTTCAGAGTTAGCCTGGTTAAACCAGACTCGAGTGCTGCGCTCACCATCTGAAACAACAGTGAAATGTAGCCAAATCAGTTGTGATTCCAGGCTAATTCAGTGTGTTCTGTTGAACTCCTACCGTAGCTGTACCTGTGTGTGATGGTGGTATTGTAACCATGGAAATATAGCGCTTGAGGCCCCGTGTGCGTGTGTATAGAAGCATAGGTAGGTAGGTAGCTGTTGAGTGTGCGAGTCCGTCTGACAGTACCAATGGCGTTATCTAACAGACGGTACTGTCAGCCTGTCAACGCACAACTAGGGCACCATATTCCCTATCTAGTGCCCTACTGTTGACCAGGGCCCATAGGGATCTGGTGAAAAGTAGTGCACTATATAGGATACCATTTCGGACTAGCAGTCTATGGAAGTGTAGAGAAGTGATTGTTTTTTTGTCCTCGTTTGAAAATTGATTTCAAGCCTTTTCATATACCTCCATTGTTTTTTTCATTTTTTTTTGGTTCATGATTGTTGTTGAACTATAATGAAACGCTGTCACTATAACTGATTGTAATTCCATTGTAAAACATTTGAAAAGTCAAACGATGTAATTTCAATGCATTTGGAGGATTATGTGTGTGTGTGTGGGGGGGAGGGGGAGGGTGTATTCGAAACGGACAGTTTTATGTTTTGTACAGATTGATCAATTGTATAATTGTGTTTTTGTTTAATCTTAAATTATCAATTCATCTTAATAAAACGCACCGGTCATAAACATTTCAACTCTCTCAGTTGGTATTTACATACAAAGGTCGAATAACATTTAATTTGGTAACAAATTATCTGACAGTATTTTCTGTCAAGGAATACATGGCGAGCAGCACGATTACACTGAAATTCCAATTCTCTTCAATGATTTTCATTTAGGAAAATTGGAAATTGGAAAAAAAAAAATAGCAGCGAGCAGCAATGAACGGGGTTCACAGGATGACAGAAAGGACACCAGATCAGTTGGATAACAAAGCAGGCACTCTATCATGTAGGAACTACCTTCCTTTATGTGCCATCCAGTGAAAGCATTCTTGTGGTTATCTCAATACCACAAGGGTGATGCAAGTGAAGTTTAGTATAGTAATGTAGGTTGGTTATTTTGAATGAAGCAGGTAATCATTCTCAAAGCCCTTCCTTCATGTATTGAGTGTTATAAATGCCGACTGGGCAAAAAGGAAACAATATGTGATAATACAGAAATACTAATCAAGATATTTCATATGGTTTACCTTCATCATTTAAATCTGACATTAATTTGCATGAAACAAAGTCCACTTGATCAATAGGTATTCCTCTAGATCCTATGGTGCCACTGGTGCCAATGACATCTATAGTGGTGCCAATGACATCTATAGTGGTGCCAGTGACATCTATAGTGGTGCCAATGACATCTATAGTGGTGCCTATGAGATCTATAGTGGTGCCTATGAGATATATAGTGGTGCCAATGACATCTATAGTGGTGCCAATGACATCTATAGTGGTGCCAATGACATCTATAGTGGTGCCAATGACATCTATAGTGGTGCCAATAACATCTATAGTGGTGCCAATGACATCTATAGTGGTGCCAATGACATCTATAGTGGTGCCAACTGGTCTGCCATCTAAGGTTGCAGTGACTTTATATTCACACAGCTTCTAAGGACATATACATTAGGTTTACATACCAAATTTCATGGCCCCTTGTCCATTAGGTTCAATTCTTATAGCCCTGGTGTGATACGCTATACCACTGGTGTGATACACCGTGTCTGTCCATCTAGTGGTATAGCGTGTCTGTCCATCTAGTGGTATAGCGTGTCTGACTTTGAATGCAGTAAGTAATCATTCTCAGATTCATTTGAATATAATTCATTGAGTCTATATACCAAAATCTGGAGTCAATCTGACACATTTTTTAATGAGAAGATGTTTAAAGTATTTTAGCATTAGCATATGTGCTAACATACATATTATATAGGTACAGTGTGGCCATATTTGATGTTGCAGCAAAACAAAACGAAATCTCCAAACCATTAAAGACGGATACAAAGAGTCTACATACAAAATGTGGAGTGAATCTGACGTCATGGTTTTATTTTATTTTTTATTTCACCTTTATGTAACCAGGTGGGCAAGTTGAGAACAAGTTCTCATTTACAACTGAGACCTGGCCAAGATAAAGCAAAGCAGTTCGACACAAACAACAACACAGAGTTACACATGGAGTAAAACAAACATACAGTCAATAATACAGTATAAACAAGTCTATATACGATGTGAGCAAATGAGGTGAGATAAGGGAGGTAAAGGCAAAAAAAGGCCATGGTGGCAAAGTAAATACAATATAGCAAGTAAAACACTGGAATGGTAGATTTGCAATGGAAGAATGTGCAAAGTAGAAATAAAAATAATGGGGTGCAAAGGAGCAAAATAAATAAATTAATTAAATACAGTAGGGAAAGAGGTAGTTGTTTGGGCTAAATTATAGGTGGGCTATGTACAGGTGCAGTAATCTGTGAGCTGCTCTGACAGTTGGTGCTTAAAGCTAGTGAGGGAGATAAGTGTTTCCAGTTTCAGAGATTTTTGTAGTTCGTTCCAGTCATTGGCAGCAGAGAACTGTAAGGAGAGGCGGCCAAAGAAAGAATTGCTTTTGGGGGTGACTAGAGAGATATACCTGCTGGAGCGTGTGCTACAGGTGGGAGATGCTATGGTGACCAGCGAGCTGAGATAAGGGGGGACTTTACCTAGCAGGGTCTTGTAGATGACATGGAGCCAGTGGGTTTGGCGACGAGTATGAAGTGAGGGCCAGCCAACGAGAGCGTACAGGTCGCAATGGTGGGTAGAATATGGGGCTTTGGTGACAAAACGGATTGCACTGTGATAGACTGCATCCAATTTGTTGAGTAGGGTATTGGAGGCTATTTTGTAAATGACATCGCCAAAGTCGAGGATTGGTAGGATGGTCAGTTTTACAAGGGTATGTTTGGCAGCATGAGTGAAGGATGCTTTGTTGCGAAATAGGAAGCCAATTCTAGATTTAACTTTGGATTGGAGATGTTTGATATGGGTCTGGAAGGAGAGTTTACAGTCTAACCAGACACCTAAGTATTTGTAGTTGTCCACGTATTCTAAGTCAGAGCCGTCCAGAGTAGTGATGTTGGACAGGCGGGCAGGTGCAGGTAGCGATCGGTTGAAGAGCATGCATTTAGTTTTACTTGTATTTAAGAGCAATTGGAGGCCACAGAAGGAGAGTTGTATGGCATTGAAGCTTGCCTGGAGGGTTGTTAACACAGTGTCCAAAGAAGGGCCAGAAGTATACAGAATGGTGTCGTCTGCGTAGAGGTGGATCAGAGACTCACCAGCAGCAAGAGCGACCTCATTGATGTATACAGAGAAGAGAGTCGGTCCAAGAATTGAACCCTGTGGCACCCCCATAGAGACTGCCAGAGGTCCGGACAGCAGACCTTCCGATTTGACACACTGAACTCTATCAGAGAAGTAGTTGGTGAACCAGGCGAGGCAATCATTTGAGAAACCAAGGCTGTCGAGTCTGCCGATGAGGATGTGGTGATTGACAGAGTCAAAAGCCTTGGCCAGATCAATGAATACGGCTGCACAGTAATGTTTCTTATCGATGGAGGTTAAGATATCATTTAGGACCTTGAGCGTGGCTGAGGTGCACCCATGACCAGCTCTGAAACCAGATTGCATAGCAGAGAAGGTATGGTGAGATTCGAAATGGTCAGTAATCTGTTTGTTGACTTGGCTTTCGAAGACCTTAGAAAGGCATGGTATGATAGATATAGGTCTGTAGCACTTTGGGTCAAGAGTGTCCCCCCCTTTGAAGAGGGGGATGACCGCAGCTGCTTTCCAATCTTTGGGATTGGTTCATGAGGAGAAGATGATTGCAGCTCATTTTGAGCTTTAGTGTTGAATGAGTTGTTAATCATTTCCTTTTTTCTTATGTATCAATATCAAATTCAGTGAGTTTCATCTGTGACAGCGATGCGTTTTCAAGTTGATAGCCCTGACTGTGGACTGGATTCACAGTGGGTTTAAATGGACAGGTGAAATCAGATTTTTAGATATGTCAATAACTCCGCCATCTCTTAACCAATCCCTCAGCTTTTCTCAAACTACGACATGTACCATGGGTCTACAATTCTAATTTGGTGTCATTTTGGACCTATGGTTCATGAGAAGACTACTTTTATTACAGTATTTTTATGAATATTTTTGCATGTTAACATACAGTATGTGCTAACATGCATCTATCTACTGGTATAGTGTGTCTGTCCATCTACTGATATAGTGTGTCCATCTACTGGTATAGTGTGTCTGTCCATCTAGTGGTATAGTGTGTCTGTCCATCTACTGGTATAGTGTGTCTGTCCATCTACTGGTATAGTGTGTCTGTCCATCTACTGGTATAGTGTGTCTGTCCATCTACTGGTATAGTGTGTCTGTCCATCTACTGGTATAGTGTGTCTGTCCATCTACTGGTATAGTGTGTCTGTCCATCTAGTGGTATAGTGTGTCTGTCCATCTAGTGGTATAGTGTGTCCATCTAGTGGTATAGTCTGTCCATCTAGTGGTATAGTGTGTCCATCCAGTGGTATAGTGTGTCCATCCAGTGGTATAGTGTGTCTGTCCATCTACTGGTATAGTGTGTCTGTCCATCTACTGGTATAGTGTGTCTGTCCATCTACTGGTATAGTGTGTCTGTCCATCTAGTGGTATAGTGTGTCTGTCCATCTACTGGTATAGTGTGTCCATCTACTGGTATAGTGTGTCTGTCCATCTACTGGTATAGTGTGTCCATCTACTGGTATAGTGTGTCTGTCCATCTACTGGTATAGTGTGTCTGTCCATCTACTGGTATAGTGTGTCTGTCCATCTACTGTTATAGTGTGTCTGTCCATCTACTGGTATAGTGTGTCTGTCCATCTACTGGTATAGTGTGTCCATCTACTGGTATAGTGTGTCTGTCCATCTACTGGTATAGTGTGTCTGTCCATCTACTGGTATAGTGTGTCTGTCCATCTACTGGTATAGTGTGTCCATCTACTGGTATAGTGTGTCCATCTACTGGTATAGTGTGTCCATCTACTGGTATAGTGTGTCCATCTACTGGTATAGTGTGTCTGTCCATCTACTGGTATAGCGTGTCTGTCCATCTACTGGTATAGTGTGTCTGTCTATCTACTGGTATAGTGTGTCTGTCCATCTACTGGTATAGTGTGTCCATCTAGTGGTATAGTGTGTCTGTCCATCTACTGGTATAGTGTGTCCATCTAGTGGTATAGTGTGTCTGTCCATCTAGTGGTATAGTGTGTCCATCTAGTGGTATAGTGTGTCTGTCCATCTAGTGGTATAGTGTGTCCATCCAGTGGTATAGTGTGTCCATCTAGTGGTATAGTGTGTCTGTCCATCTACTGGTATAGTGTGTCTGTCCATCTACTGGTATAGTGTGTCCATCTAGTGGTATAGTGTGTCTGTCCATCTAGTGGTATAGTGTGTCCATCTACTGGTATAGTGTGTCTGTCCATCTACTGGTATAGTGTGTCTGTCCATCTAGTGGTATAGTGTGTCTGTCCATCTAGTGGTATAGTGTGTCTGTCCATCTACTGGTATAGTGTGTCTGTCCATCTACTGGTATAGTGTGTCCATCTAGTGGTATAGTGTGTCTGTCCATCTACTGGTATAGTGTGTCTGTCCATCTAGTGGTATAGTGTGTCTGTCCATCTACTGGTATAGTGTGTCTGTCCATCTACTGGTATAGTGTGTCCATCTAGTGGTATAGTGTGTCTGTCCATCTAGTGGTATAGTGTGTCTGTCCATCTACTGGTATAGTGTGTCTGTCCATCTACTGGTATAGTGTGTCCATCTAGTGGTATAGTGTGTCTGTCCATCTACTGGTATAGTGTGTCCATCTAGTGGTATAGTGTGTCTGTCCATCTACTGGTATAGTGTGTCTGTCCATCTACTGGTATAGTGTGTCCATCTACTGGTAAAGTGTGTCTGTCCATCTACTGGTATAGTGTGTCCATCTAGTGGTATAGTGTGTCCATCTAGTGGTATAGTGTGTCTGTCCATCTACTGGTATAGTGTGTCTGTCCATCCAGTGGTATAGTGTGTCCATCTAGTGGTATAGTCTGTCCATCTAGTGGTATAGTGTGTCCATCTAGTGGTATAGTGTGTCCATCCAGTGGTATAGTGTGTCCATCTAGTGGTATAGTGTGTCTGTCCATCCAGTGGTATAGTGTGTCCATCCAGTGGTATAGTGTGTCTGTCCATCTACTGGTATAGTGTGTCTGTCCATCTAGTGGTATAGTGTGTCCATCTAGTGGTATAGTGTGTCCATCTAGTGGTATAGTGTGTCTGTCCATCTAGTGGTATAGTGTGTCTGTCCATCTAGTGGTATAGTGTGTCCATCTAGTGGTATAGTGTGTCCATCTAGTGGTATAGTGTGTCTGTCCATCTACTGGTATAGTGTGTCTGTCCATCTACTGGTATAGTTTGTCTGTCCATCTACTGGTATAGTGTGTCCATCTACTGGTATAGTGTGTCCATCCAGTGGTATAGTGTGTCTGTCCATCTAGTGGTATAGTGTGTCCATCTACTGGTATAGTGTGTCTGTCCATCTACTGGTATAGTGTGTCTGTCCATCTACTGGTATAGTGTGTCTGTCCATCTACTGGTATAGTGTGTCTGTCCATCTACTGGTATAGTGTGTCTGTCCATCTACTGGTATAGTGTGTCTGTCCATCTAGTGGTATAGTGTGTCTGTCCATCTACTGGTATAGTGTGTCTGTCCATCTACTGGTATAGTGTGTCTGTCCATCTACTGGTATAGTGTGTCTGTCCATCTAGTGGTATAGTGTGTCCATCTACTGGTATAGTGTGTCTGTCCATCTACTGGTATAGTGTGTCTGTCCATCTACTGGTATAGTGCGTCCATCTACTGGTATAGTGTGTCTGTCCATCTAGTGGTATAGTGTGTCCATCTAGTGGTATAGTGTGTCCATCTACTGGTATAGTGTGTCTGTCCATCTACTGGTATAGTGTGTCCATCTACTGGTATAGTGTGTCCATCTACTGGTATAGTGTGTCTGTCCATCTAGTGGTATAGTGTGTCTGTCCATCTAGTGGTATAGTGTGTCTGTCCATCTACTGGTATAGTGTGTCTGTCCATCTACTGGTATAGTGTGTCTGTCCATCTAGTGGTATAGTGTGTCTGTCCATCTAGTGGTATAGTGTGTCTGTCCATCTACTGGTATAGTGTGTCTGTCCATCTAGTGGTATAGTGTGTCTGTCCATCTACTGGTATAGTGTGTCTGTCCATCTAGTGGTATAGTGTGTCCATCTAGTGGTATAGTCTGTCCATCTAGTGGTATAGTCTGTCCATCTAGTGGTATAGTGTGTCTGTCCATCTAGTGGTATAGTGTGTCTGTCCATCTACTGGTATAGTGTGTCTGTCCATCTAGTGGTATAGTGTGTCTGTCCATCTACTGGTATAGTGTGTCTGTCCATCTACTGGTATAGTGTGTCTGTCCATCTAGTGGTATAGTGTGTCTGTCCATCTACTGGTATAGTGTGTCTGTCCATCTAGTGGTATAGTGTGTCCATCTAGTGGTATAGTCTGTCCATCTAGTGGTATAGTCTGTCCATCTAGTGGTATAGTGTGTCTGTCCATCTAGTGGTATAGTGTGTCTGTCCATCTACTGGTATAGTGTGTCTGTCCATCTAGTGGTATAGTGTGTCTGTCCATCTACTGGTATAGTGTGTCTGTCCATCTAGTGGTATAGTGTGTCTGTCCATCTAGTGGTATAGTGTGTCCATCTAGTGGTATAGTCTGTCCATCTAGTGGTATAGTGTGTCTGTCCATCTAGTGGTATAGTCTGTCCATCTAGTGGTATAGTGTGTCTGTCCATCTACTGGTATAGTGTGTCTGTCCATCTACTGGTATAGTGTGTCTGTCCATCTAGTGGTATAGTGTGTCTGTCCATCTACTGGTATAGTGTGTCTGTCCATCTAGTGGTATAGTGTGTCTGTCCATCTACTGGTATAGTGTGTCTGTCCATCTAGTGGTATAGTGTGTCTGTCCATCTACTGGTATAGTGTGTCTGTCCATCTACTGGTATAGTGTGTCTGTCCATCTACTGGTATAGTGTGTCTGTCCATCTACTGGTATAGTGTGTGTGTCCATCTACTGGTATAGTCTGTCCATCTACTGGTATAGTGTGTCTGTCCATCTACTGGTATAGTGTGTCCATCTAGTGGTATAGTCTGTCCATCTACTGGTATAGTGTGTCTGTCCATCTAGTGGTATAGTGTGTCTGTCCATCTACTGGTATAGTGTGTCTGTCCATCTACTGGTATAGTGTGTCTGTCCATCTACTGGTATAGTGTGTCTGTCCATCTAGTGGTATAGTGTGTCTGTCCATCTACTGGTATAGTGTGTCTGTCCATCTACTGGTATAGTGTGTCTGTCCATCTAGTGGTATAGTGTGTCTGTCCATCTACTGGTATAGTGTGTCCATCTACTGGTATAGTGTGTCTGTCCATCTACTGGTATAGTGTGTCTGTCCATCTACTGGTATAGTGTGTCTGTCCATCTACTGGTATAGTGTGTCTGTCCATCTACTGGTATAGTGTGTCCATCTACTGATATAGTGTGTCCATCTACTGGTATAGTGTGTCTGTCCATCTACTGGTATAGTGTGTCTGTCCATCTACTGGTATAGTGTGTCTGTCCATCTACTGGTATAGTGTGTCTGTCCATCTAGTGGTATAGTGTGTCTGTCCATCTACTGGTATAGTGTGTCTGTCCATCTACTGGTATAGTGTGTCTGTCCATCTACTGGTATAGTGTGTCTGTCCATCTAGTGGTATAGTGTGTCTGTCCATCTACTGGTATAGTGTGTCTGTCCATCTAGTGGTATAGTGTGTCTGTCCATCTACTGGTATAGTGTGTCTGTCCATCTAGTGGTATAGTGTGTCTGTCCATCTACTGGTATAGTGTGTCTGTCCATCTACTGGTATAGTGTGTCTGTCCATCTAGTGGTATAGTGTGTCTGTCCATCTACTGGTATAGTGTGTCTGTCCATCTACTGGTATAGTGTGTCCATCTACTGGTATAGTGTGTCTGTCCATCTAGTGGTATAGTGTGTCTGTCCATCTACTGGTATAGTGTGTCTGTCCATCTACTGGTATAGTGTGTCTGTCCATCTAGTGGTATAGTGTGTCTGTCCATCTACTGGTATAGTGTGTCCATCTACTGGTATAGTGTGTCTGTCCATCTACTGGTATAGTGTGTCTGTCCATCTACTGGTATAGTGTGTCTGTCCATCTACTGGTATAGTGTGTCTGTCCATCTACTGGTATAGTGTGTCCATCTACTGGTATAGTGTGTCCATCTACTGGTATAGTGTGTCTGTCCATCCAGTGGTATAGTGTGTCTGTCCATCTACTGGTATAGTGTGTCTGTCCATCTACTGGTATAGTGTGTCTGTCCATCTACTGGTATAGTGTGTCCATCTACTGGTATAGTGTGTCCATCTACTGGTATAGTGTGTCTGTCCATCCAGTGGTATAGTGTGTCTGTCCATCTAGTGGTATAGTATGTCTGTCCATCTACTGGTATAGTGTGTCTGTCCATCTACTGGTATAGTGTGTCTGTCCATCTACTGGTATAGTGTGTCTGTCCATCTACTGGTATAGTGTGTCCATCTACTGGTATAGTGTGTCTGTCCATCTACTGGTATAGTGTGTCCATCTACTGGTATAGTGTGTCTGTCCATCTACTGGTATAGTGTGTCCATCTACTGGTATAGTGTGTCCATCTACTGGTATAGTGTGTCTGTCCATCCAGTGGTATAGTGTGTCTGTCCATCTACTGGTATAGTGTGTCTGTCCATCTACTGGTATAGTGTGTCTGTCCATCTACTGGTATAGTGTGTCCATCTACTGGTATAGTGTGTCCATCTACTGGTATAGTGTGTCTGTCCATCTAGTGGTATAGTGTGTCTGTCCATCTAGTGGTATAGTGTGTCTGTCCATCTACTGGTATAGTGTGTCTGTCCATCTACTGGTATAGTGTGTCTGTCCATCTACTGGTATAGTGTGTCTGTCCATCTACTGGTATAGTGTGTCTGTCCATCTACTGGTATAGTGTGTCCATCTACTGGTATAGTGTGTCTGTCCATCTAGTGGTATAGTGTGTCTGTCCATCTACTGGTATAGTGTGTCTGTCCATCTACTGGTATAGTGTGTCTGTCCATCTACTGGTATAGTGTGTCTGTCCATCTACTGGTATAGTGTGTCTGTCCATCTACTGGTATAGTGTGTCTGTCCATCTACTGGTATAGTGTGTGTGTCCATCTACTGGTATAGTGTGTCTGTCCATCTACTGGTATAGTGTGTCTGTCCATCTACTGGTATAGTGTGTCTGTCCATCTACTGGTATAGTGTGTCTGTCCATCTACTGGTATAGTGTGTCTGTCCATCTACTGGTATAGTGTGTCCATCTACTGGTATAGTGTGTCTGTCCATCTACTGGTATAGTGTGTCCATCTAGTGGTATAGTGTGTCCATCTAGTGGTATAGTGTGTCTGTCCATCTACTGGTATAGTGTGTCTGTCCATCTACTGGTATAGTGTGTCTGTCCATCTACTGGTATAGTGTGTCCATCTAGTGGTATAGTGTGTCTGTCCATCTACTGGTATAGTGTGTCTGTCCATCTACTGGTATAGTGTGTCCATCTAGTGGTATAGTGTGTCTGTCCATCTACTGGTATAGTGTGTCTGTCCATCTACTGGTATAGTGTGTCTGTCCATCTACTGGTATAGTGTGTCTGTCCATCTACTGGTATAGTGTGTCTGTCCATCTACTGGTATAGTGTGTCTGTCCATCTACTGGTATAGTGTGTCCATCTAGTGGTATAGTGTGTCCATCTACTGGTATAGTGTGTCTGTCCATCTACTGGTATAGTGTGTCTGTCCATCTACTGGTATAGTGTGTCTGTCCATCTAGTGGTATAGTGTGTCCATCTAGTGGTATAGTGTGTCTGTCCATCTACTGGTATAGTGTGTCCATCTAGTGGTATAGTGTGTCTGTCCATCTACTGGTATAGTGTGTCCATCTAGTGGTATAGTGTGTCTGTCCATCTACTGGTATAGTGTGTCTGTCCATCTAGTGGTATAGTGTGTCTGTCCATCTACTGGTATAGTGTGTCTGTCCATCTACTGGTATAGTGTGTCTGTCCATCTACTGGTATAGTGTGTCTGTCCATCTACTGGTATAGTGTGTCTGTCCATCTACTGGTATAGTCTGTCCATCTACTGGTATAGTGTGTCTGTCCATCTACTGGTATAGTGTGTCTGTCCATCTACTGGTATAGTGTGTCTGTCCATCTAGTGGTATAGTGTGTCCATCTAGTGGTATAGTGTGTCCATCTAGTGGTATAGTGTGTCTGTCCATCTACTGGTATAGTGTGTCTGTCCATCTAGTGGTATAGTGTGTCTGTCCATCTACTGGTATAGTGTGTCCATCTACTGGTATAGTGTGTCTGTCCATCTACTGGTATAGTGTGTCCATCTAGTGGTATAGTGTGTCCATCTAGTGGTATAGTGTGTCTGTCCATCTACTGGTATAGTGTGTCTGTCCATCTACTGGTATAGTGTGTCTGTCCATCTACTGGTATAGTGTGTCCATCCAGTGGTATAGTGTGTCTGTCCATCTAGTGGTATAGTGTGTCTGTCCATCTACTGGTATAGTGTGTCTGTCCATCTACTGGTATAGTGTGTCTGTCCATCTACTGGTATAGTGTGTCTGTCCATCTACTGGTATAGTGTGTCTGTCCATCTACTGGTATAGTGTGTCTGTCCATCTACTGGTATAGTGTGTCTGTCCATCTACTGGTATAGTGTGTCTGTCCATCTACTGGTATAGTGTGTCTGTCCATCTACTGGTATAGTGTGTCCATCTACTGGTATAGTGTGTCTGTCCATCTAGTGGTATAGTGTGTCTGTCCATCTACTGGTATAGTGTGTCTGTCCATCTACTGGTATAGTGTGTCCATCTACTGGTATAGTGTGTCTGTCCATCTAGTGGTATAGTGTGTCTGTCCATCTACTGGTATAGTGTGTCTGTCCATCTACTGGTATAGTGTGTCCATCTAGTGGTATAGTGTGTCTGTCCATCTAGTGGTATAGTGTGTCCGTCCATCTACTGGTATAGTGTGTCCATCTACTGGTATAGTGTGTCTGTCCATCTACTGGTATAGTGTGTCCATCTAGTGGTATAGTGTGTCTGTCCATCTACTGATATAGTGTGTCCATCTACTGGTATAGTGTGTCTGTCCATCTACTGGTATAGTGTGTCTGTCCATCTACTGGTATAGTGTGTCTGTCCATCTAGTGGTATAGTGTGTCTGTCCATCTACTGGTATAGTGTGTCTGTCCATCTACTGGTATAGTGTGTCTGTCCATCTACTGGTATAGTGTGTCTGTCCATCTAGTGGTATAGTGTGTCCATCTAGTAGTATAGTGTGTCCATCTAGTGGTATAGTGTGTCCATCTACTGGTATAGTGTGTCCATCTAGTGGTATAGTGTGTCCATCTACTGGTATAGTGTGTCTGTCCATCTACTGGTATAGTGTGTCCATCTACTGGTATAGTGTGTCCATCCAGTGGTATAGTGTGTCCATCTACTGGTATAGTGTGTCCATCTAGTGGTATAGTGTGTCTGTCCATCTACTGGTATAGTGTGTCCATCTAGTGGTATAGTGTGTCCATCTACTGGTATAGTGTGTCTGTCCATCTACTGGTATAGTGTGTCCATCTACTGGTATAGTGTGTCCATCTACTGGTATAGTGTGTCCATCTACTGGTATAGTGTGTCCATCTACTGGTATAGTGTTATAATGCATCAGCTTTATTTTCTCCAAGTCTTCAGGGACTATATTGATCCAAAGACCACATCTGAAGTGAATCTGACTTCTAGTCCAGGAGAAGATGTTGTGTTATTATTTAAAGGGTCAGCGTTACAAAGTCAAAGAAGAAGTGACTTGTTAATAGTTTCCTTTATTTCTTAAAGATCTCAATGCCAAACTTAACATGGTTCATCACGGTAATGACCCTAAAACATGTTTCCTGATTGATCAATAACTCAGCCATCTCTTAACCAATCCCTTAGCCAAACCAAGTTGATGTAATATACCATACATACACAATGTCTTATTTGGTCTTATGGTTCATGAGAAAACCTTTTTTTTTTCTTCGAAAGTTTTCCAAAATGTCCAAGATGGAGAAAAATCCTTATGGGTCCTTGAGGCAAATGTGTTTAGCAGGAGTAAAAACACCTACATACAAAGTTTCAAGTCTCAAGGTCAAACGGGGCGACTCATATCAGGGTTTAAGTGAGACTTCTTATAACAGCGCCACCTACAGGCCAGTCTGTGCCATTCTTTCACCAAGTCACTCATGGGCTCTAGTGTCTTGTGTGCCAAATTAGAACACAAATAGTTACCAATCTATTGAGTTATTTGTCCATGTCAAGACACCAAAAATTGTATACAGTAAAGAACAATACGTTTGACAGCCAACGATCTATTTTGGTTGACCCTGAAGGATTACAACTGATTATGGGGGTCTTCTAAAGACCCCCACCCTTTATTATGTTGTTATTAGTTTGCTTACGTGCCATTGTACTAATGCTCACTGTATAGCTGAATATTGAGGTCTCTGTCTGTGTCTAGCTCTCTGCCAAAACCCGCAGCCCGGCGTCTGTGAGAGAAGGTGAGAAAAGGGGACTGAGGGTGACAGCGAGACACAGAGAAGACAGCGTCTGGTTTTCTCTGAAACAAGGGCAGATTTTGTATACCGCTGAGACAGGTTCTCAGAAACTTTGTGTTTAGAATAACTGGGTCTTTAAGCTGCACATGCAGGGTTTTGGACATAGGAGGTCACACCATAAGGTGGAGTTCACACCATAAGGTGGAGGTCACACCATAAGGTGGAGTTCACACCATAAGGTGGAGTTCACACCATAAGGTGGAGGTCACATCATAAGGTGGAGGTCACATCATAAGGTAGAGGTCACACCACAAGGTGGAGACACACCATAAGGTGGAGGTCATACCATAAGGTGGAGGTCACATCATAAGGTGGAGCTCATACCATAAGGAGAGGTCATACCATAAGGTGGAGGTCACATCATAAGGTGGAGGTCACACCATAAGGTGGAGTTCACATCATAAGGTGGAGGTCACACCATAAGGTGGAGGTCACACCATAAGGTGGAGGTCATACCATAAGGTGGAGGTCACACCATAAGGTGGAGTTCACATCATAAGGTGGAGGTCACACCATAAGGTGGAGGTCACACCATAAGGTGGAGGTCATACCATAAGGTGGAGGTCACATCATAAGGTGGAGGTCACACCATAAGGTGGAGGTCACACCATAAGGTGGAGGTCATACCATAAGGTGGAGGTCACACCATAAGGTGGAGATCATACCATAAGGTGGAGGTCACACCATAAGGTGGAGGTCATACCATAAGGTGGAGGTCACATCATAAGGTGGAGGTCACACCATAAGGTGGAGGTCACACCATAAGGTGGAGGTCATACCATAAGGTGGAGGTCACACCATAAGGTGGAGATCATACCATAAGGTGGAGTTCACATCATAAGGTGGAGGTCACATCATAAGGTGGAGGTCACACCATAAGGTGGAGGTCACACCATAAGGTGGAGTTCACATCATAAGGTGGAGGTCACATCATATGGTGGAGATCATACCATAAGGTGGAGGTCTGACCATAAGGTGGAGATCATACCATAAGGTGGAGGTCTGACCATAAGGTGGAGGTCTGACCATAAGGTTGAGGTCACACCATAAGGTGGAGATCATACCATAAGGTGGAGGTCTGACCATAAGGTGGAGGTCTGACCATAAGGTTGAGGTCACATCATAAGGTGGAGGTCACACCATAAGGTGGAGATCACATCATAAGGTGGAGGTCACATCATAAGGTGGAGGTCTGACCATAAGGTGGAGGTCTGACCATAAGGTGGAGGTCACACCATAAGGTGGAGGTCACACCATAAGGTGGAGGTCACATCATAAGGTGGAGGTCTGACCATAAGGTGGAGGTCACATCATAAGGTGGAGGTCACATCATAAGGTGGAGATCACACCATAAGGTGGAGGTCACATCATAAGGTGGAGGTCTGACCATAAGGTGGAGGTCACATCATAAGGTGGAGGTCACATCATAAGGTGGAGATCATACCATAAGGTGGAGGTCACATCATAAGGTGGAGTTCACATCATAAGGTGGAGGTCACATCATAAGGTGGAGGTCTGACCATAAGGTGGAGGTCACATCATAAGGTGGAGGTCACATCATAAGGTGGAGATCATACCATAAGGTGGAGGTCACATCATAAGGTGGAGTTCACATCATAAGGTGGAGGTCACATCATAAGGTGGAGATCACACCATAAGGTGGAGGTCACATCATAAGGTGGAGGTCTGACCATAAGGTGGAGGTCACATCATAAGGTGGAGGTCACATCATAAGGTGGAGATCATACCATAAGGTGGAGGTCACATCATAAGGTGGAGTTCACATCATAAGGTGGAGGTCACACCATAAGGTGGAGGACACATCATAAGGTGGAGGTCACATCATAAGGTGGAGGTCACATCATAAGGTGGAGATCACACCATAAGGTGGAGTTCACATCATAAGGTGGAGGTCACACCATAAGGTGGAGGTCACATCATAAGGTGGAGGTCTGACCATAAGGTGTGATCTCGGGTATATAAGATCCTGTCGTTCATTTGTTTGGGGCAGAACTCAGGAGAGACATCAGTTGTATGTGTGATGTTTGACTTCTGTCTACAGCTGTAATTTGATCAAAATTGTTATTATTTATAAGTGCACATTTTGAGTGTTCCTTATTTGTTAAGTAAAAAACAGAGCCCAGAAAAGTGGAACCAACAACACAGGTGAGCAGTAAGTCACAGTAGAGACAACTCTTATCCAGAGCAACTAGGGTTATGTGCACTGCTCAATATTTTTTAACCTAATCAGTTCGGGATTCGAACCAGCGACCTTCCGGTTACTGGTCCGCTAGGCTACATACCTCCCCCAGACAAGACAACACTCCCCTCTAGCCCTGAGCTATGGCATCTTTATTGAAGTTGAAAACACTTTAAAAGAGGAACAGGTCAATGCAGCGTTGGGTACTACTAGGTTACAACAGACTATGGCAATTCTAGAATATGTTCCAAATGGCACCCTAGTCTTTTAGTAGTGAACCACTTTTGACCAGTGCTCTGGTGCAACTATGAAGGGAGTAGGGTGCGAGTTGGGACGTACGTCTTATCCGTTATGAGGAGAAATATCAACTAACAAACTAACAAAGCCATGAGGAGAGAAAATAACTGTCAATACTGTCTTGTGTATGATTGTCCTGTTACTCATGTTGGGCCCAATTCAGACATGGATATGTTGTCTTAAAGTCCATGTTAAGTGTTTACTTACCTCAGGTCTGAATCGGGCCTGTTATAAACATGTCATTGTTATTGGTTGAATTGGTGAAATATCCATGTAGAGATAGAGATCAACGTAATAGTTCTGTCATTATCACATTGGATTGTGTCACAGGGTGTAAGTATACTATATATAATAATTACAGCGTTACTATAACTTAAAATGGTGCTACATTTGGAAATGGGACTTCTGAATCTCCAGGGAACATTTTGGCAGCATAAATACTTCTTAAACAGTTGTCTGTTTCCTTCATGTCTCTGCATATTCCTGTAAAGCAGTTCAACTAGGATTCATTCCCATGGTCAAAACGGCCAGTGGGTAAATATGGGTAAAGTCTATGAAATAACAGTTTGTTTGTACCAAATAGTTTAACAATGACATTCGGGGGTATTCTCTGTATACTACTATACTTAGATTCATGCACATTTACCAGCATTACACAACATAAAGTTACTAACACTACTGTAAAACGCCAACATTAAATTCCTTAACTTTATATACAATAAATACAAAAAGATAACTTTTCCCAAAAGAGAAAATATGGACCCGTTAAAGGATCATAAAAATATAAACATGAAATCAGCAAAGATGTGTCAAAATGAGTTGTAGAAGATAAGCGTTTTTTTTTTAATAGATATATATATTTTTTATACAGTATATAACCATGGGTCGTATTCATTAGTGCACACCGTTGAAAAACGTTTTGCAAATGGAACACGAAAAGGTAGTGCCTCCCTGTTTCAGTCCGTTGTCTTCTTTCAAAGACGTCGGTGCCCGATTAATACAATCCTGGTTTGTCTGAGAACTGTCATCGTCTCTTCTCCTTCATCTGCAGTTATATGAGTGTTAGCTGTGTTGCTGGCGATATCAATATACAATAGAACAGGGAATCCAAGCCCAGTCTGTCCCCATTCAGGTCCTGTAATGACATCTCCAGTCCACTGCCTGATAGAAAGGCAGATCTAATGCCATTTTGATGATGCTCCAAGCTGGTCTCATCTGAGACAGTTGTTGGTTTCTCTTCCTCTAGGGACAGCCTGTTTGGTTCCTGGTGGTTTTGTCCTCCTCTAGGGACAGCCTGGTTGATTCCTGGTGGTTTTGTCCTCCTCTAGGGACAGCCTGGTTGGTTTCTGGTGGTTTTGTCCTCCTCTAGGGACAGCCTGGTTGATTCCTGGTGGTTTTGTCCTCCTCTAGGGACAGCCTGTTTGGTTCCTGGTGGTTTTGTCCTCCTCTAGGGACGGCCTGTTTGGTTCCTGGTGGTTTTGTCCTCCTCTAGTGGCAGCCTGGTTGGTTTCTGGTGGTTTTGTCCTCCTCTAGGGACAGCCTGATGGTTCCTGGTGGTTTTGTCCTCCTCTAGGGACAGCCTGTTTGGTTCCTGGTGGTTTTGTCCTCCTCTAGGGACAGCCTGGTTGGTTTCTGGTGGTTTTGTCCTCCTCTAGGGGCAGCCTAGTTGGTTCCTGGTGGGTTTGTTCTCCTCTAGGGACAGCCTGGTTGGTTCCTGGTGGTTTTGTCCTCCTCTAGGGACAGCCTGGTTGGTTCCTGGTGGTTTTGTCCTCCTCTAGGGGCAGCCTGGTTGGTTCCTGGTGGGTTTGTCCTCCTCTAGGGACAGCCTAGTTGGTTCCTGGTGGGTTTGTCCTCCTCTAGGGACAGCCTGGTTGGTTCTCTGGTCACCCAATCCAGGCATGGAATAGAATCATTGAGCCAGGCATGACTTTATATCGGTCCATGATATTTTGTGTTCATGACTCCACTGGTCTGTTTCATAGTGTGTGTGTGTGCGTGTGTCTGTCCTTCCTTCATTTCCTAGGATGTGTGTGTGTGTCCTTCCTTTCCTAGGATGTGTGTGTGTGTGTCCTTCCTTCCTTCCCAGGATGTGTGTGTGTCCTTCCTTCCTTCCCTAGGATGTGTGTGTGTGTCCTTCCTTCCCTAGGATGTGTGTGTGTGTCCTTCCTTCCTTCCCTAGGATGTGTGTGTGTGTCCTCCCTTCCTTCCCTAGGATGTGTGTGTGTGTGTCCTTCCTTCCTTCCCTAGGATGTGTGTGTGTGTCCTTCCTTCCTTCCCTAGGATGTGTGTGTGTGTCCTTCCTTCCCTAGGATATGTGTGTGTGTCCTTCCTTCCTTTCCTAGGATGTGTGTGTGTGTCCTTCCTTCCTTTCCTAGGATGTGTGTGTGTGTGTGTGTGTGTGTGTGTATGCGTCTGTCCTTCCTTCCTTTCCTAGGATGTGTGTGTCCTCCACCGAGCCAGAGTGTAAACAAAGAGGGTACCACACATCTCCTGTAGTTATATGACTTCCCAGTGTCTTCCTCAGACACTTCACATAGCTGTAATATATTACACGTTCAGTATGCTTTACACAGCAGTGAGTCCACACGTTAGTGAGTCCACACAGCAGTGAGTCCACACGGTAGTGAGTCCACACGGTAGTGAGTCCACACGGTAGTGAGTCCACACAGCAGTGAGTCCACACAGAGCTTCTGTTGGTATATCATCTAGTATGTCCACTAACATTGATGTTGCACTGGTACTTTGTCTCTATAGTCACATTACAGTCTTTATCCGCAACCCCAGGTGGAGCAGACCGTGCCCCAACAGTAAGTCATAGGTCTAAGGTCGCGGCCCAGCGTTAGGGAGTGGTCTGTCTATAGCAGGGAGCTGGTAGGGCTGCCGGGCAAGGGTGGGCTGTGGCTCTGGTGGCTGTGCTCCTGGCTGTGTGTAGGGCTGTAGCTCTGGCTGTGTCTCAGGGGCAGCAGGTCGTAGTGGCTGGGGATGTGGCTGTTCCTGGGGAGGTCGTACGGGTTCTGAGGGTACGTGGGAACCACCACACCGTTACAGCCCTGGAGAACACTCACCTTGGGTTCTAAAGGGGGGGTGGAGGGATAGAGATAGGGGGGGTGGAGGGATAGAGATAAGGGGGGTGGAGGGATAGAGATAGGGGGATGGAGGGATATAGATAGGGGGATGGAGGGATAGAGATAGAGGGATGGAGGGATAGAGATAGGGGGATGGAGGGATAGAGATAGGGGGGTGTAAGGATAGAGATAGGGGGGTGGAGGGATAGAGATAGGGGGGTGGAGGGATAGAGATAGGGGGGTGGAGGGATAGAGATAGAGGGGTGGAGGGATAGAGATAGGGGGGTGGAGGGATAGAGATAGAGGGGTGGAGGGATAGAGATAGGGGGGTGGAGGGATAGAGATAGGGGGGTGGAGGGATAGAGATAGGGGGATGGAGGGATAGAGATAGGGGGGTGTAAGGATAGAGATAGGGGGGTGGAGGGATAGAGATAAGGGGGTGTAAGGATAGAGATAGGGGGATGGAGGGATAGAGATAGGGGGGTGGAGGGATAGAGATAGAGGGGTGGAGGGATAGAGATAGGGGGGTGGAGGGATAGAGATAGGGGGGTGGAGGGATAGAGATAGGGGGATGGAGGGATAGAGATAGGGGGGTGTAAGGATAGAGATAGGGGGGTGGAGGGATAGAGATAAGGGGGTGTAAGGATAGAGATAGGGGGATGGAGGGATAGAGATAGGGGGGTGGAGGGATAGAGATAGAGGGGTGGAGGGATAGAGATAGGGGGGTGGAGGGATAGAGATAGGGGGGTGGAGGGATAGAGATAGGGGGATGGAGGGATAGAGATAGGGGGGTGTAAGGATAGAGATAGGGGGGTGGAGGGATAGAGATAAGGGGGTGTAAGGATAGAGATAGGGGGATGGAGGGATAGAGATAGGGGGATGGAGGGATAGAGATAGGGGGATGGAGGGATAGAGATAGGGGGGATGGAGGGATAGAGATAGGGGGATGGAGGGATAGAGATAGGGGGGATGGAGGGATAGAGATAGGGGGGATGGAGGGATATAGATAGGGGGATGGAGGGATAGAGATAGGGGGGTGTAAGGATAGAGATAGGGGGGTGGAGGGATAGAGGGATGGAGGGATGGAGGGATATAGATAGGGGGATGGAGGGATAGAGATAGGGGGGTGGAGGGATAGAGATAGGGGGATGGAGGGATAGAGGGATGGAGGGATGGAGGGATATAGATAGGGGGATGGAGGGATAGAGATAGGGGGGTGGAGGGATAGAGATAGGGGGATGGAGGGATAGGGGGATGGAGGGATGGAGGGATAGAGATAGGGGGATGGAGGGATAGAGATAGGGGGATGGAGGGATATAGATAGGGGGATGGAGGGTTATAGATAAGGGGATGGAGGGATAGAGATAGGGGGATGAAGGGATAGAGATAGGGGGATGGAGGGATATAGATAGGGGATGGAGGGATATAGATAGGGGGATGGAGGGATAGAGATGGAGGGATGGAGGGATGGAGGGATAGAGATAGGGGGATGGAGGGATAGAGATAGGGGGATGGAGGGATAGAGATGGAGGGATGGAGGGATAGAGACAGGGGGATGGAGGGATAGAGATAGGGGGATGGAGGGATATAGATGGAGGGATGGAGGGATAGAGATAGGGGGATGGAGGGATATAGATAGGGGGATGGAGGGATATAGATAGGGGGATGGAGGGATAGAGATAGGGGGATGGAGGGATATAGATAGGGGGATGGAGGGATATAGATAGGGGGATGGAGGGATAGAGATAGGGGGATGGAGGGATATAGATAGGGGGATGGAGGGATAGAGATAGGGGGATGGAGGGATATAGATAGGGGGATGGAGGGATATAGATAGGGGGATGGAGGGATATAGATAGGGGGATGGAGGGATATAGATAGGGGGATGGAGGGATAGAGATAGGGGGATGGAGGGATATAGATAGGGGGATAGAGGGATATAGATAGGGGGATGGAGGGATATAGATAGGGGGATGGAGGGATATAGATAGGGGATGGAGGGATATAGATAGGGGGATGGAGGGATAGAGATAGATGGATGGAGGGATAGAGATAGGGAGATGGAGGGATAGAGATAGAGGGATGGAGGGATAGAGATAGGGGGATGGAGAGATAGAGATAGAGGGATGGAGGGATAGAGATAGGGGGATGGAGGGATAGAGATAGGGGGATAGAGATAGGGGATAGAGGGATGGAGGGATAGAGATGAGGGATAGAGATAGGGGGATGGAGGGATAGAGATAGGGGGATGGAGGGATATAGATAGGGGGAAGGAGGGATAGGGATAGGGGGATGGAGGGATATAGATAGGGGATGGAGGGATATAGATAGGGGATGGAGGGATAGAGATATAGGGATGGAGGGATAGAGATAGGGAGATGGAGGGATAGAGATAGAGGGATGGAGGGATAGAGATAGGGGGATGGAGAGATAGAGATAGAGGGATGGAGGGATAGAGATAGGGGGATAGAGATAGGGGGATAGAGATAGGGGATAGAGGGATGGAGGGATAGAGATGAGGGATAGAGATAGGGGGATGGAGGGATAGAGATAGGGGGATGGAGGGATATAGATAGGGGGATGGAGGGATAGGGATAGGGGGATGGAGGGATATAGATAGGGGATGGAGGGATATAGATAGGGGATGGAGGGATAGAGATAGGGAGATGGAGGGATAGAGATAGAGGATGGAGGGATAGAGATAGGGGGATGGAGAGATAGAGATAGAGGGATGGAGGGATAGAGATAGGGGGATGGAGGGATAGAGATAGGGGGATAGAGATAGGGGATAGAGGGATGGAGGGATAGAGATGAGGGATAGAGATAGGGGGATGGAGGGATAGAGATAGGGGGATGGAGGGATAGAGATAGGGGGATGGAGGGATAGAGATCGGGGGATGGAGGGATAGAGATCGGGGGATGGAGGGATGGATATAGGGGGATTGAGGGATATAGATAGGGGGATGGAGGGATGGATATAGGGGGATGGAGGGATATAGATAGGGGGATGGAGGGATATCGATAGGGGGATGGAGGGATATAGATAGAGGGATGGAGGGATATAGATAGGGGGATGGAGGGATAGAGATAGGGGGATGGAGGGATAGAGATAGAGGGATGGAGGGATATAGATAGGGGGATGGAGGGATAGAGATAGAGGGATGGAGGGATATAGATAGGGGGATGGAGGGATATAGATAGGGGGATGGAGGGATAGAGATAGGGGGATAGAGGGATGGAGGGATATAGATAGGGGGATGGAGGGATATAGATAGGGGGATGGAGGGATATAGATAGGGGGATGGAGGGATAGAGATAGGGGGGATAGAGGGATGGAGGGATATAGATAGGGGGATGGAGGGATATAGATAGGGGGATGGAGGGATATAGATAGGGGGATGGAGGGATAGAGATAGGGGGATAGAGGGATGGAGGGATATAGATAGGGGGATGGAGGGATATAGATAGGGGGATGGAGGGATATAGATAGGGGAATGGAGGGATAGAGATAGGGGGATAGAGGGATGGAGGGATATAGATAGGGGGATGGAGGGATGTAGATAGGGGGATGGAGGGATGTAGATAGGGGGATGGAGGGATGTAGATAGGGGGATGGAGGGATGTAGATAGGGGGATGTAGGGATGTAGATAGGGGGATGGAGGGATGTAGATAGGGGGATGGAGGGATGTAGATAGGGGGATGGAGGGATGTAGATAGGGGGATGGAGGGATGTAGATAGGGGGATGGAGGGATGTAGATAGGGGGATGGAGGGATAGAGATAGGGGGATAGAGGGATGGAGGGATATAGATAGGGGGATGGAGGGATGTAGATAGGGGGATGGAGGGATATAGATAGGGGGATGGAGGGATAGAGATAGGGGGATAGAGGGATGGAGGGATATAGATAGGGGGATGGAGGGATGTAGATAGGGGGATGGAGGGATAGAGATAGGGGGATAGAGGGATGGAGGGATATAGATAGGGGGATGGAGGGATGTAGATAGGGGGATGGAGGGATATAGATAGGGGGATGGAGGGATATAGATAGGGGGATGGAGGGATGTAGATAGGGGGATGGAGGGATGTAGATAGGGGGATGGAGGGATGTAGATAGGGGGATGGAGGGAGAAGAGAGAAAAAGAGGCTTGAACTTTTCTGACTAATCAAAGTGATCATTCAAACACTTCATACAAGTGCCCTCCACAATAACCCCCTCAGACAGAGAGAGAGAGAGAACAGACAGACAACATAATAACCCTAACCCTAACCCTCCACAATAACCCCCTCAGACAGAGAGAGAGAGAACAGACAGACAACATAATAACCCTAACCCTAACCCTCCACAATAACCCCCTCAGACAGAGAGAGAGAGAACAGACAGACAACATAATAACCCTAACCCTAACCCTCCACAATAACCCCCTCAGACAGAGAGAGAGAGAACAGACAGACAACATAATAACCCTAACCCTAACCCTCCACAATAACCCCCTCAGACAGAGAGAGAGAACAGACAGACAACATAATAACCCTAACCCTAACCCTCCACAATAACCCCCTCAGACAGAGAGAGAGAACAGACAGACAACATAATAACCCTAACCCTAACCCTCCACAATAACCCCCTCAGACAGAGAGAGAGAGAGAACAGACAGACAACATAATAACCCTAACCCTAACCCTCCACAATAACCCCCTCAGACAGAGAGAGAGAACAGACAGACAACATAATAACCCTAACCCTAACCCTCCACAATAACCCCCTCAGACAGAGAGAGAGAGAACAGACAGACAACATAATAACCCTAACCCTCCACAATAACCCCCTCAGACAGAGAGAGAGAACAGACAGACAACATAATAACCCTAACCCTAACCCTCCACAATAACCCCCTCAGACAGAGAGAGAGAGAACAGACAGACAACATAATAACCCTAACCCTAACCCTCCACAATAACCCCCTCAGACAGAGAGAGAGAGAGAACAGACAGACAACAGACAAAGACAACAGACAGAGACAACAGACTGAAACAACAGACATAGACAACAGACTGATAACCAGTCAGTTACACAGAAAAACAAATTCCTCATGAGCTCATCTTCTCCAGAATTAAGGGGATGTCGATGACCCTACATCCCCCGTAACTCATCCAGTAGGACATCTACATTACTATATATCTATAACTCACCCAGTAGGACATCTACATGACTATATATCTATAACTCACCCAGTAGGACATCTACATTACTATATATCTATAACTCACCCAGTAGGACATCTACATAACTATATATCTATAACTCACCCAGTAGGACATCTACATAACTATATATCTATAACTCACCCAGTAGGACATCTACATTACTATATATCTATAACTCACCCAGTAGGACATCTACATAACTATATATCTATAACTCACCCAGTAGGACATCTACATTACTATATATCTATAACTCACCCAGTAGGACATCTACATAACTATATATCTATAACTCACCCAGTAGGACATCTACATTACTATATATCTATAACTCACCCAGTAGGACATCTACATAACTATATATCTATAACTCACCCAGTAGGACATCTACATTACTATATATCTATAACTCATCCAGTAGGACATCTACATAACTATATATCTATAACTCACCCAGTAGGACATCTACATTACTATATATCTATAACTCACCCAGTAGGACATCTACATAACTATATATCTATAACTCACCCAGTAGGACATCTACATTACTATATATCTATAACTCATCCAGTAGGACATCTACATTACTATATATCTATAACTCATCCAGTAGGACATCTACATTACTATATATCTATAACTCACCCAGTAGGACATCTACATAACTATATATCTATAACTCACCCAGTAGGACATCTACATTACTATATATCTATAACTCATCCAGTAGGACATCTACATTACTATATATCTATAACTCATCCAGTAGGACATCTACATTACTATATATCTATAACTCACCCACGTCATAGACGTTCTTGCTGGAGGTGTGTGTGGCGGCGGTGGTGGTGACTATAGCAGAAGAGCAGTAGGACATGTCGTGGTGGACAGGACTCTTCATCTCTACATAGCTGCTCTCTGTGTGTTTACAGGCCACGGCCTGCGGGTCATTGATGGTGGCGTAGGGGTTCTCACTGTTCAGAGAGCAGGTGCTGGACAGTGAACTCTTCATGTAGTCTGACAAAGACAAATGACACACTGAGAAGCAGGAAGACGGGAACACTCTTTTTTTAACCAAGGTGAAGGTATCTGTTAGCGAATGATTCTGATATCAGCAAGGACATTGTCAGCCTTTCAATGCATTCGCCATATCAACATCGGGAGACGAATACAACATGAGATTATAATTCTACCCCAGGAGGTAAGACAAGTGAAAACTCTTATCCACTGACAACCTGTAGATAAACAATTAAAAACAGAGTACAGGGTAAATTACACAGGACACAACATTCACACTATTAGTAACATATCACAGTATAAAGCATTTAAATCCAAAAGTAGTGAGTTTGTTCATGGGGTGTTGTGTTCGTTAGAGACTGGAGGAGAGGAGGAGAGAGGAGTGTGTTAGGTATAGACTGGAGGAGAGGAGGAGAGAGGACTGTGTTAGTTAGAGACTGGAGGAGAGGACCAGAGAGGACTGTGTTAGTTAGAGACTGGAGGAGAGGAGGAGAGGACCAGAGAGGACTGTGTTAGTTAGAGACTGGAGGAGAGGACCAGAGAAGACTGTGTTAGTTAGAGACTGGAGGAGAGGAGGAGAGGAGGAGAGAGGAGTGTGTTAGTTAGAGACTGGAGGAGAGGACCAGAGAGGACTGTGTTAGTTAGAGACTGGAGGAGAGGAGGAGAGGACCAGAGAGGACTGTGTTAGTTAGAGACTGGAGGAGAGGACCAGAGAAGACTGTGTTAGTTAGAGACTGGAGGAGAGGAGGAGAGGAGGAGAGAGGAGTGTGTTAGTTAGAGACTGGAGGAGAGGACCAGAGAGGACTGTGTTAGTTAGAGACTGGAGGAGAGGACCAGAGAGGACTGTGTTAGGTAGAGACTGGAGGAGAGGAGGAGAGAGGAGTGTGTTAGTTAGAGACTGGAGGAGAGGACCAGAGAGGACTGTGTTAGTTAGAGACTGGAGGAGAGGAGGAGAGGACCAGAGAGGACTGTGTTAGGTAGAGACTGGAGGAGAGGAGGAGAGGAGGAGAGAGGAGTGTGTTAGTTAGAGACTGGAGGAGAGGACCAGAGAGGACTGTGTTAGTTAGAGACTGGAGGAGAGGACCAGAGAGGACTGTGTTAGGTAGAGACTGGAGGAGAGGAGGAGAGAGGAGTGTGTTAGTTAGAGACTGGAGGAGAGGACCAGAGAGGACTGAGTTAGAGAGAGGAGGAGAGGACCAGAGAGGACTGTGTTAGGTAGAGACTGGAGGAGAGGAGGAGAGAGGAGTGTGTTAGTTAGAGACTGGAGGAGAGGACCAGAGAGGAGGACTGTGTTAGGTAGAGACTGGAGGAGAGGACCAGAGAGGAGTGTGTGAGACCATCAGGAGGAAGGAACACACACAGAGGAGGAGATCACAGGCGTGCCCTGTGGAGAGAGAGACACAGAGGTCAAAACACACACATCAGTTCATACATATCAGTTCATACACAAACCAGAGTATGTGAGCGGTGGTGAGTGGTCTGAAATCCCGCTCATTGCTTATAGAGCGGTGTTGAGTGGCCTGAAATCCCGCTCATTGCTTTAACCAAAACCCATCTATTGTTGTGACTTTCTGGACCTACCATTTAACCAACACCCATCTATTGTTGTGATTACAGCTGCAAGTCTCTTGGGGTAGGTCTCTATAAGTTTGGCACATCTAGCCACTGGGATTTTTGCCCATTCTTCAAGGCTAAACTGCTCCAGCTCCTTCAAGTTGGATGGGTTCCGCTGGTGTACAGCAATCTTTAAGTCATACCACAGATTCTCAATTGGATTGAGGTCTGGGCTTTGACTAGGCCATTCCAAGACATTTAAATGTTTCCCCTTAAACCACTCGAGTGTTGTATTAGCAATATGCTTAGGGTCATTGTCCTGCTGGAAGATGAACCTCCTTCCCAGTCTCAAATCTCTGGAAGACTGAAAAAGGTTTCCCTCAAGAATTTCCCTGTATTTAGCGCCATCCATCATGTCTCCAGTTCTGACCAGTTTCCCAGTCCCTGCCTATGAAAAACATCCTCACAGCATGATGCTGCCACCACCATGCTTCACTGTGGGGATAGTGTTCTCGGGGTGATGAGAGGTGTTGGGTTTGCGCCAAACATTTTCCTTGATGGCCAAAAAGCTCAATTCTAGTCTCATCTGACCAGAGTACCTTCTTCCATATGTTTTGGGAGTCTCTCACATGCCTTTTTGGCGAACACCAAACGTGTTTGCTTATTTTTTTCTTTAAGCAATGGCTTTTTTCTGGCCACCCTTCCGTAAAGCCCAGCTCTGTGGAGTGTACGGCTTAAAGTGGTCCTATGGACAGATACTTCAATCTCCGCTGTGGAGCTTTGCAGCTCCTTCAGGGTTATCTTTGGTCTCTTTGTTGCCTCTCTGATTAATGCCCTCCTTGCCTGGTTCATGAGTTTTGGTGGGCGGCCCAGGTTTGTTGTGGGGTTTCATAGCAGAGGGGGTGAATACTGTATGCACGCACCACTTTTCAGTTTTTTTATTTTCTTGACATTTTTCAACAAGTAACATTTTTTCATTTGACTATTTTGTGTTTGTCCATTACATGAAATCCAAATAACAATCTATTTAAATTACAGGTTGTAATGCAACAACATAGGAAAAAATGCCAAGGGGGGATTCTTGCTTTTGCAAGGCACTGTAGGCAGCAGCCTCTCTGAGTTAGTGATTGCTGTTTAGCAGCCTGAAGACCTTGAGATAGAAGCTGTTCTTCAGTCTCTCCGTCCCAGCTTTGATGCACCTGTACCGACCTCGCCTTCTGGATGGTAGCGGTGTGAACAGGAAGTGGCTCGGGTGGTTGTTGTCCTTGATGATCTTTTTGACTTTTTTTTTTTGACTATACAAATGCATGCTGGGACAGGCATGCCCTGAGCTCATGAAGAGAGCGCTGCTGGAGAGGTACTGGAGCGAAACTGGAGCGGGCGAGAAGGCCGGCGTTCCAGCCTTTGGGAAACTCGCTCCGCGCTCCAGTCAAATTGAGCACGTTCCACTCCTCGCTCCACTCACATACTCTGACAAAAACACACACACAGCACACATGCAGTCACACACTACAGTGCAGGAAAGTCTTTGGGTAACACAGACCAACCACTCTGTTTATATGAGATGGTCTTCTTCATAAGGACATAGTGGAGTCTCATACTCTACCTCTGTAGTACTGTTCATGGTAGGAGCTGTAGCGTCTGTCTACATGGTACACACCTACAGAGATGTTAAAGGGACAGATTAAGAGTCTGTCTACACGGTACACACCTACAGAGATGTTAAAGAGACAGATTAAGAGTCTGTCTATACGGTAAACACCTACAGAGATGTTAAAGGGACAGATTAACTATGTTTAACTATATGGCCATCTATACAGAAGGTGTTCCTAATGTTTTGAACAGTCAGTGTATCTATACAGCAGGTGTTCCTAATGTTTTGAACAGTCAGTGTATATGGCCATCTATACAGAAGGTGTTCCTAATGTTATGAACAGTCAGTGTTTTTGGCCATCTATACAGAATGTGTTCCTAATGTTTTGAACAGTCAGTGTATCTATACAGCAGGTGTTCTTAATGTTTTGATACAGCAGGTGTTTCTAATGTTTTGAACAGTCAGTGTATCTATACAGAAGGTGTTCCTAATGTTTTGAACAGTCAGTGTATATGGCCATCTATACAGCAGGTGTTCCTATCTATACAGCAGGTGTTCCTAAAGTTTTGAACAGTCAGTGTATCTATACAGCAGGTGTTCCTAATGTTTTGAACAGTCAGTGTATATGGCCATCTATACAGAAGGTGTTCCTAATGTTATGAACAGTCAGTGTATATGGCCATCTATACAGAAGGTGTTCCTAATGTTATGAACAGTCAGTGTTTTTGGCCATCTATACAGAAGGTTGTCCTAATGTTTTGAACAGTCAGTGTATCTATACAGCAGGTGTTCTTAATGTTTTGAACAGTCAGTGTATATGGCCATCTATACAGCAGGTGTTCCTATCTATACAGCAGGTGTTCCTAAAGTTTTGAACAGTCAGTGTATCTATACAGCAGGTGTTCCTAATGTTTTGAACAGTCAGTGTATCTATACAGCAGGTGTTCCTAATGTTTTGAACAGTCAGTGTATATGGCCATCTATACAGAAGGTGTTCCTAAAGTTTTGTTAACTTCTTGGTGACAGGGGGCATGGCCATCTATACAGCATGAAATACATGCCCAAATTCAACTGCCTGCTACTCATCCCCAGAAGATAAGATATTAATATTATTAGTAGATTTGGATATAAAACACTAAAACGGTTTGAATCATGTCTGTGAGTATAACACAACTTATTTAGCAGGCGAAACCCCGAGGACAAACCATTCAGATTTTTTTTTTTAGGTCACTCCCTTTTCAATGGGTTTCATTGGGAATCCAGATTTCTAAGGGACCTTCTTGCAGTTCCTATCGCTTCCACTGGATGTCAACAGTCGTTAGAAATTGGTTGAGGTTTTTCCTTTGTGTAATGAAGAAGTACGGCCATCTTGAACGAGGCGTTAGATAGAGGCGCGTGACCAGAAAGCTAGCTACTGTTTGTTTTCCTCCTGTATTGAACACAGATCATCCCGTCTTCAATTTGATCAATTATGTACATTAAAAAATACCTAAAGTTGTATTACAAAAGTAGTTTGAAATGTTTTGGCAAAGTTTACAGGTAACTTTTGAGATATTTTGTAGTCACGTTGCGCAAGTTGGAACCGGTGTTTTTCTGGATCAAACTCGCCAAATAAATGGACATTTTGGATATATATGGACGGAATTAATCGAACAAAAGGACCATTTGTGATGTTTATGGGATATATTGGAGTGCCAACAAAAGAAGCTCGTCAAAGGTAAGGCAAGAATTCTATTTTTATTTCTGCGTTTTGTGTCGCGCCTGCAAAGTTGAAATATGCTTTTCTCTCTTTGTTCACTATGGTGCTATCCTCAGATAATGGCATCGTTTGCTTTCGCCGAAAAGCCTTTTTGAACTCTGACATGTTGGCTGGATTAACAACAAGTGTAGCTTTAATTTGCTCTCTTGCATGTGTGATTAAATGAACGTTTGATTTTTATAGTAATTTATTTGAATTTGGCGCTCTGCATTTCCTCTGGCTTTTGGCCAGGTGGGACGCTACCGTCCCACATATCCCAGAGAGGTTAAACAATCCCAAATCAACTTGTATTTACAATGATTTTTATAAGGGAGTCATCAGACATACCCAGTTCATCGAGGTTATAGTAGGCTGTCCACTCTGGAGCACTATTCCTGTTTAACCTCTTGTCCTTCACCTGGGAAGGAAACACAGACAGACTGAGGACCCCAGCAAGAGTAGCTGCTACACACAGACAGACTGAGGGCCCCAGCAAGAGTAGCTGCTACACACAGACAGACTGAGGACCACAGGAAGAGTAGCTGCTACACGTGGAACAGCTAATGAGGACCACAGGAAGAGTAGCTGCTGCACGTGGAACAGCTAATGAGGACCACAGGAAGAGTAGCTGCTACACGTGGAACAGCTAATGAGGACCACAGGAAGAGTAGCTGCTACACGTGGAACAGCTGATGAGGACCACAGGAAGAGTAGCTGCTACACGTGGAACAGCTAATGAGGACCACAGGAAGAGTAGCTGCTACACGTGGAACAGCTAATGAGGACCACAGGAAGAGTAGCTGCTACACGTGGAACATCTGATGAGGACCACAGAAAGAGTAGCTGCTACACGTGGAACAGCTAATGAGGACCACAGGAAGAGTAGCTGCTACACGTGGAACAGCTAATGAGGACCACAGGAAGAGTAGCTACTACACGTGGAACAGCTAATGAGGACCACAGGAAGAGTAGCTGCTACACGTGGAACAGCTGATGAGGACCCCAGGAAGAGTAGCTGCTACACGTGGAACAGCTAATGAGGACCACAGGAAGAGTAGCTGCTAGACGTGGAAAAGCTAATGAGGACCACAAGAAGAGTAGCTGCTACACATGGACCAGCTAATGAGGACCACAGGAAGAGTAGCTGCTGCACGTGGAACAGCTAATGAGGACCACAGGAAGAGTAGCTGCTACACGTGGAACAGCTAATGAGGACCACAGGAAGAGTAGCTGCTACACGTGGAACAGCTAATGAGGACCACAGGAAGAGTAGCTGCTACACGTGGAACAGCTAATGAGGACCACAGGAAGAGTAGCTGCTGAACGTGGAACAGCTAATGAGGACCACAGGAAGAGTAGCTGCTACACGTGGAACAGCTAATGAGGACCACAGGAAGAGTAGCTGCTACACGTGGAACAGCTAATGAGGACCACAGGAAGAGTAGCTGCTGCACGTGGAACAGCTAATGAGGACCACAGGAAGAGTAGCTGCTGCACGTGGAACAGCTAATGAGGACCCCAGGAAGAGTAGCTGCTGCACGTGGAACAACTAATGAGGACCACAGGAAGAGTAGCTGCTACACGTGGAACAGCTAATGAGGACCACAGGAAGAGTAGCTCCTACATGTGGAACAGCTAATGAGGACCCCAGGAAGAGTAGCTGCTACACGTGGAACAGCTAATGAGGACCACAGGAAGAGTAGCTCCTACATGTGGAACAGCTAATGAGGACCACAGGAAGAGTAGCTGCTACACGTGGAACAGCTAATGAGGACCACAGGAAGAGTAGCTGCTGCACGTGGAACAGCTAATGAGGACCACAGGAAGAGTAGCTGCTGCACGTGGAACAGCGAATGAGGACCACAGGAAGAGTAGCTGCTGCACGTGGAACAGCTAATGAGGACCACAGGAAGAGTAGCTGCTACACGTGGAACAGCTGATGAGGACCCCAGGAAGAGTAGCTGCTGCACGTGGAACAGCTCATGAGGACCACAGGAAGAGTAGCTGCTACACGTGGAACAGCTAATGAAGACCACAGGAAGAGTAGCTGCTACACGTGGAACAGCTAAAGAGGACCACAGGAAGAGTAGCTGCTACACGTGGAACAGCGAATGAGGACCACAGGAAGAGTAGCTGCTACACGTGGAACAGCTGATGAGGACCACAGGAAGAGTAGCTGCTGAACGTGGAACAGCTAATGAGGACCACAGGAAGAGTAGCTGCTACACGTGGAACAGCTGATGAGGACCACAGGAAGAGTAGCTGCTGAACGTGGAACAGCTAATGAGGACCCCAGGAAGAGTAGCTGCTACACGTGGAACAGCTAATGAGGACCACAAGAAGAGTAGCTGCTGAACGTGGAACAGCTAATGAGGACCACAAGAAGAGTAGCTGCTGAACGTGGAACAGCTAATGAGGACCACAGGAAGAGTAGCTGCTGAACGTGGAACAGCTAATGAGGACCACAGGAAGAGTAGCTGCTGAACGTGGAACAGCTAATGAGGACCCCAGGAAGAGTAGCTGCTGAACATGGAACAGCTAATGAGGACCACAGGAAGAGTAGCTGCTGAACGTGGAACAGCTAATGAGGACCACAGGAAGAGTAGCTGCTACACGTTGGAACAGCTAATGAGGACCCCAGGAAGAGTAGCTGCTGAACGTGGAACAGCTAATGAGGACCCCAGGAAGAGTAGCTGCTACACGTGGAACAGCTAATGAGGACCACAAGAAGAGTAGCTGCTACACGTGGAACAGCTAATGAGGACCCCAGGAAGAGTAGCTGCTGAACGTGGAACAGCTAATGAGGACACCAGGAAGAGTAGCTGCTGAACGTGGAACAGCTAATGAGGACCCCAGGAAGAGTAGCTGCTGAACGTGGAACAGCTAATGAGGACCACAGGAAGAGTAGCTGCTACACGTGGAACAGCTAATGAGGACCACAAGAAGAGTAGCTGCTGAACGTGGAACAGCTAATGAGGACCACAAGAAGAGTAGCTGCTGAACGTGGAACAGCTAATGAGGACCACAAGAAGAGTAGCTGCTGCACGTGGAACAGCTTATGAGGACCCCAGGAAGAGTAGCTGCTGAACGTGGAACAGCTAATGAGGACCACAGGAAGAGTAGCTGCTGAACGTGGAACAGCTAATGAGGCCCCAGGAAGAGTAGCTGCTGAACGTGGAACAGCTAATGAGGACCACAGGAAGAGTAGCTGCTGAACGTGGAACAGCTAATGAGGACCCCAGGAAGAGTAGCTGCTGCACGTGGAACAGCTTATGAGGACCCCAGGAAGAGTAGCTGCTGAACGTGGAACAGCTAATGAGGACACCAGGAAGAGTAGCTGCTACACGTGGAACAGCTAATGAGGACCACAGGAAGAGTAGCTGCTACACGTGGAACAACACACAAATAAAAGACACATGTTTCTTGGAGAATGCCAATGTGCAGGTAACTGCCAGAATAATGGAAACACTTGAGTAGATGAGGGATACAAAGTATATTGAAAGCAGGTGCTTCCACACAGGTGTGGTTCCTGAGTTAATTAAGCAATTAACATAGTAATGGTAGCTTTTATGCTTTCCCATACAATGACAATGGCCCCTACACATGTCACGAGTGGTCACTGAATGGTTGGATGAGCATGAAAAACGAAATAAGCCATGTGACCTGGCCGTTTCAGTCACCAGATCTCAACCCAACTGAACACTTCTGGGAGATTGTGGAGCGGCACCTGAGACCAGCGTTTTCCAACCACCATCAACAAAAACACCAAACGATTGAATTTTTGGTGGAAGAACGATGTCACATCCTTCCAATAGAATGATGTCACATCCCTCCAATAGAACGGTGTCACATCCTTCCAATAGAATGATGTCACATCCCTCCAATAGAATGATGTCACATCCCTCCAATAGAACGATGTCACATCCCTCCAGTAGAATGATGTCACATCCCTCCAATAGAACGATGTCACATCCCTCCAGTAGAATGATGTCACATCCCTCCAATAGAATGATGTCACATCCCTCCAATAGAATGATGTCACATCCCTCCAATAGAACGATGTCACATCCCTCCAGTAGAATGATGTCACATCCCTCCAATAGAATGATGTCACATCCTTCCAATAGAATGTCACATCCCTCCAATAGAACGGTGTCACATCCCTCCAATAGAACGGTGTCACATCCCTCCAATAGAACGATGTCACATCCCTCCAATAGAATGATGTCACATCCCTCCAATAGAATGATGTCACATCCCTCCAATAGAATGATGTCACATCCCTCCAATAGAACGATGTCACATCCCTCCAATAGAACGGTGTCACATCCCTCCAATAGAACGATGTCACATCCCTCCAATAGAACGATGTCACATCCCTCCAATAGAATGATGTCACATCCTTCCAATAGAATGATGTCACATCCCTCCAATAGAATGATGTCACATCCCTCCAATAGAACGATGTCACATCCCTCCAATAGAATGATGTCACATCCCTCCAATAGAATGATGTCACATCCCTCCAATAGAATGATGTCACATCCCTCCAATAGAATGTCACATCCCTCCAATAGAACGGTGTCACATCCCTCCAATAGAACGGTGTCACATCCCTCCAATAGAACGATGTCACATCCCTCCGATAGAATGATGTCACATCCCTCCAATAGAACGATGTCACATCCCTCCAATAGAATGATGTCACATCCCTCCAATAGAATGATGTCACATCCCTCCAATAGAATGATGTCACATCCCTCCAATAGAACGATGTCACATCCCTCCAATAGAATGATGTCACATCCCTCCAATAGAATGATGTCACATCCCTCCAATAGAACGATGTCACATCCCTCCAATAGAACGCTGTCACATCCCTCCAGTAGAACGATGTCACATCCCTCCAATAGAACGATGTCACATCCCTCCAATAGAATGATGTCACATCCCTCCAATAGAGTTCCAGACACCTGTAGAATCTATGCCGAGGTGCATTGAAGCTGTTCTGTCTGCTTGTAGTGAAAACGATTCATTTTTATGTTTTTTGTTTTCTTTATTTTAGCAGTTGCCTGTATGTACTCTTAGCATAAATAACGTTACGGTTCGTTGCCACCCACCTTGGCCCTTCTGGTCTTCTTGTCAGGCTTGGCGTAGTGGCCAGCGTAGGTACATGCTCCCAGAGTGTGGTAGGAGGGGTTAGTGAAACAACGACTGACGTTGCTGATGGTAGGAGAGGAGTCTAGAGAGGAGAACAAAGCCTGTACACTGATGCCCTGCTCACCACGGAAACATCAGCTTGTAGCATAGGACTCTACACACTCACAGTCACAGGGGCGAGCACGCAAGCAAACGCAAAAACACACAGCTCCATCGGGACATTTTCAATACAAGGCTGTTAAAAACAGAGGTTTCATCAGAAAGCTGAGTTTGCTGAGAACACAAACAGCAAGAGAGAGGAGGATCTAGCTGGAAAGAGAGTTCAGTCAGATCACCCCTGAATTTAGTTAGATCACCCCCAATTTCAGTCAGATCACCCCCGAGGGCTGTGGAGAGGGACCACACTGCAAAGAGACAGTCCTGGGGAGAGAGTCCACACTGTAAAGAGACAGTCCTGGGGAGAGAGTCCACACTGTAAAGAGACAGTCCTGGGGAGAGAGTCCACACTGTAAAGAGACAGTCCTGGGGAGAGAGTCCACACTGTAAAGAGACAGTCCTGTAGAGAGAGTCCACACTGTAAAGAGACAGTCCTGGGGAGAGAGTCCACACTGTAAAGAGACAGTCCTGGGGAGAGAGTCCACACTGTAAAGAGACAGTCCTGTAGAGAGAGTCCACACTGTAAAGAGACAGTCCTGGGGAGAGAGTCCACACTGTAAAGAGACAGTCCTGGGGAGAGAGTCCACACTGTAAAGAGACAGTCCTGGGGAGAGAGTCCACACTGACTTAGTTAGCATGACTAAGTGGTAGAGTCTGGAGCGTCTCACCAGAGAGGGAGTAACCCTGACTGACTTAGTTAACATGACTAAGTGGTAGAGTCTGGAGAGTTTCACCAGAGAGGGAGTAACCCTGACTGACTTAGTTAACACGACTAAGTGGTAGAGTCTGGAGCGTCTCACCAGAGAGGGAGTAACCCTGACTGACTTAGTTAGCATGACTAAGTGGTGGAGTCTGGAGAGTCTCACCAGAGAGGGAGTAACCCTGACTGACTTAGTTAACATGACTAAGTGGTAGAGTCTGGAGAGTCTCACCAGAGAGGGAGTAACCCTGACTGACTTAGTTAACATGACTAAGTGGTAGAGTCTGCAGAGTCTCACCAGAGAGGGAGTAACCCTGACTGACTTAGTTAACATGACTAAGTGGTAGAGTCTGGAGAGTCTCACCAGAGAGGGAGTAACCCTGACTGACTTAGTAAACACGACTAAGTGGTAGAGTCTGGAGCGTCTCACCAGAGAGGAAGTAACCCTGACTGACTTAGTTAACATGACTAAGTGGTGCAGTCTGGAGCGTCTCACCAGAGAGGGAGTAACCTTGACTGACTTAGTTAACATGACTAAGTGGTAGAG